>NC_062286.1:25519302-25819302 GCF_902655055.1 Lutra lutra
GAGCACAAAATCGGGACTTTTAAAAGTCTGTTCTGCTGAGGGACATCGCTCCAGAGGCTTAACTGGGGTGAAGCCCAGGCGGGGTCAGCGCGGCCTCAGGTCCCGCAGGGTCGCAGAAGGATCGGGGGTGTCTGAGTGTCGCAGAGCTTACCGGTATTAGAACGGGGAAGCCGGTTGCAGAGACAGAGCCAAGGAGTGACTCTCAGCTCGGGGTTGCCTGGAACCGGTCGCGGGCTCGGTCAGCTAGGAGCGCGGCCGGAGGCCAGGGTGACGGGAGTCATTGGGCGCTGTTCTCTGAGGGCGCACTGAGGAGTGGGGCCCCGGGCTCTCGGCTCCTCCGGGCCGGAGACCGGGAGGCCGCCATCTTTATTCCCGTCCTCCGGACTCTACGGAAAGCGCTCAGGGAACAAAAGCTCCCCAAAGCGAACCCGAGCGGATGACTCAGCGCGGCCCCGGGTAAGGGCGGTGCACTCCGCCTGGGGCAAAGACGCTTGAGAATCATTACAACAGGCCCCTCCCCCAGAAGATCAACGGGAAACCCAGCCAGGACCAAGTTCACCTACCAAGGAGAGCGGCGGAATTCCAGAGGAGGAGAAAGCAAAGCACGGAACTCATGGCTTTCTCCCCATGATTTTTTAGCCTTGCAGTTAATTTAATTTTTTTTTCTTTTTCAATTTTTTTTTCTCTTCTTCTGCTAAATTTTTTTTAACTTTTACCGTTTTCTTTTTTTAACGTTTTTTAAATAGTTTATCTAACATATATATTTTTTTCCTCTTTTTATATTTTTTCTTTATCGGCTTTCTTTTTTTTAAGTTTTTTTTTTTCTTTCTTTCTGAACCCCTTTCTATCCCCTTTCTCCCCCCTCACAATTCGGGATCTCTTCTGATTTGGCTAAAGCATATTTTCCTGGGGTTGTTGCCACCCTTTTAGTATTTTACTTGCTCCTTCATAAACTCTTATCTGGACAAAATGACAAGGCGGAAAAATTCACAACAAAAAAAAAGAACAAGAGGCAGTACCAAAGGCTAGGGACCTAATCAATACAGACATTGGTAATATGTCAGATATAGACTTCAGAATGACGATTCTCAAGGTTCTAGCCGGGCTTGAAAAAGGCATGGAAGATATTAAAGCAACCCTCTCGGGAGATATAAAAGCCCTTTCTGGAGAAATAAAAGAACTAAAAATCTAACCAAGTTGAAATCAAAAAAGCTATTAATGAGGTGCAATCAAAAATGGAGTCTCTCACTGCTAGGATAAATGAGGCAGAAGAAAGAATTAGCGATATAGAAGACCAAATGACAGAGAATAAAGAAGCTGAGCAAAAGAGGGACAAACAGCTACTGGACCACGAGGGGAGAATTCGAGAGATAAGTGACACCATAAGACGAAACAACATTAGAATAATTGGGACTCCAGAAGAAGAGGAAAGAGAGAGGGGAGCAGAAGGTATATTGGAGAGAATTATTGGAGAGAATTTCCCCAATATGGCAAAGGGAACAAGCATCAAAATCCAGGAGGTTCAGAGAACCCCCCTCAAAATCAATAAGAATAGGTCCACACCCCGTCACCTAATAGTAAAATTGACAAGTCTTAGTGACAAAGAAAAGATCCTGAAAGCAGCCCGGGAAAAGAAGTCTGTAACGTACAATGGTAAAAATATTAGATTGGCAGCAGACTTATCCACAGAGACCTGGCAGGCCAGAAAGAGCTGGCATGATATATTCAGAGTACTAAATGAGAAAAACATGCAGCCAAGAATACTATATCCAGCTAGGCTATCATTGAAAATAGAAGGAGAGATTAAAAGCTTCCAGGACAAACAAAAACTGAAAGAATTTGCAAAAACCAAAACAGCTCTACAGGAAATATTGAAAGGGGTCCTCTAAGCAAAGAGAGACCCTAAAAGTAGTAGATCAGAAAGAAACAGAGACAATATACAATAACAGTCACCTTACAGGCAATACAATGGCACTAAATTCATATCTCTCAATACTTACCCTGAATGTTAATGGGCTAAATGCCCCAATCAAAAGACACCGGGTATCAGAATGGATAAAAAAACAAAACCCATCTATATGTTGCCTACAAGAAACTCATCTTAAACCCGAAGACACCTCCAGGTTTAAAGTGCGGGGGTGGAAAAGAATTTACCATGCTAATGGACATCAGAAGAAAGCAGGAGTGGCAATCCTTATATCAGATCAATTAGATTTTAAGCCAAAGACTATTATAAGAGATGAGGAAGGACACTATATCATACTCAAAGGAACTGTCCAACAAGAAGATCTAACAATTTTAAATATCTATGCCCCTAACGTGGGAGCAGCCAACTATATAAACCAATTAATAACAAAATCAAAGAAACACATCGACAAGAATACAATAATAGTAGGGGATTTTAACACTCCCCTCACTGAAATGGACAGATCATCCAAGCAAAAGATCAACAAGGAAATCAAGGCCTTAAATGACACACTGGACCAGATGGACATCACAGATATATTCAGAACATTTCATCCCAAAGCAACAGAATACACATTCTTCTCTAGTGCACATGGAACATTCTCCAGAATAGATCACATTCTTGGTCCTAAATCAAGTCTCAACCGGTATCAAAAGATTGGGATCATTCCCTGCATATTTTCAGACCACAATGCTCTGAAGCTAGAACTCAATAACAAGAGGAAATTTGGAAAGAACCCAAATACATGGAGACTAAACAGCATCCTTCTAAAGAATGAATGGGTCAACCAGGAAATTAAAGAAGAATTGAAAAAATTTATGGAAACAAATGATAATGAAAACACAACGGTTCAGAATCTGTGGGACACAAAAAAGGCAGTCCTGAGAGGAAAATATATAGCGTTACGAGCCTTTCTCAAGAAACAAGAAAGGGCTCAGGTACACAACCTAACCCTACACCTCAAGGAGCTGGAGAAAGAACAAGAAAGAAACCCTAAACCCAGCAGGAGAAGAGAAATCATAAAGATCAGAGCAGAAATCAATGAAATAGAAACCAAAAAAACAATAGAACAAATCAACGAAACGAGGAGCTGGTTCTTTGAAAGAATTAATAAGATTGATAAACCCCTGGCCAGACTGATCAAAAGGAAAAGAGAAAGGACCCAAATAAATAAAATCATGAATGAAAGAGGAGAGATCACAACGAACACCAAAGAAATACAGACAATTATAAGAACATACTATGAGCAACTCTACGCCAACAAATTTGACAATCTGGAAGAAATGGATGCATTCCTAGAGACATAAAAACTACCACAACTGAACCAGGAAGAAATAGAAAGCCTGAACAGACCCATAACCAGTAAGGAGATTGAAACAATCATCAAAAATCTCCAAACAAACAGAAGCCCAGGGCCAGACGGCTTCCCGGGGGAATTCTACCAAACATTTAAAGAAGAACTAATTCCTATTCTCCTGAAACTGTTCCAAAAAATAGCAATAGAAGGAAAACTTCCAAACTCATTTTATGAGGCCAGCATCACCTTGATCCCAAAACCAGACAAGGATCCCAACAAAAAAGAGAACTACAGACCAATATCCTTGATGAACACAGATGCAAAAATTCTCGCCAAAATACTAGCCAATAGGATTCAACAGTACATTAAAAGGATTATTCACCACGACCAAGTGGGATTTATTCCAGGGCTGCAAGGTTGGTTCAACATCCGCAAATCAATCAATGTGACACAACACATTAATAAAAGAAAGAACAAGAACCATATGATACTCTCCATAGATGCTGAAAAAGCATTTGACAAAGTACAGCATCTTTCCTGATCAAAACTCTGCAAAGTGTAGGGATAGAGGGCACATACCTCAATATTATCAAAGCCATCTATGAAAAACCCACGGCAAATATCATTCTCAATGGAGAAAAACTGAAAGCTTTTCCGCTAAGGTCAGGAACATGGCAGGGATGTCCGTTATCACCACTGCTATTCAACATAGTACTAGAAGTCCTAGCCTCAGCAATCAGACAACAAAAGGAAATTAAAGGCATCCAGATCGGCAAAGAAGAAGTCAAACTATCACTCTTCGCAGATGATATGATACTCTATGTGGAAAACCCAAAAGACTCCACTCCAAAACTGCTAGAACTTGTACAGGAATTCAGTAAAGTGTCAGGATATAAAATCAATGCACAGAAATCAGTTGCATCTCTCTACACCAACAACAAGACAGAAGAAAGAGAAATTAAGGAGTCCATCCCATTTACAATTGCACCCAAAACTATAAGATACCTAGGAATAAACCTAACCAAAGAGACTAAGAATCTATACTCAGAAAACTATAAAGTACTCATGAAAGAAATTGAGGAAGACACAAAGAAATGGAAAAATGTTCCATGCTCCTGGATTGGAAGAATAAATATTGTGAAAATGTCTATGCTACCTAAAGCAATCTACACATTTAAAGCAATTCCTATCAAAGTACCATCCATTTTTTTCAAAGAAATGGAACAAATAATCCTAAAATTTATATGGAACCAGTAAAGACCTCGAATAGCCAAAGGAATATTGAAAAAGAAAGCCAAAGTTGGTGGCATCACAATTCCGGACTTCAAGCTCTATTACAAAGCTGTCATCATCAAGACAGCATGGTACTGGCACAAAAACAGACACATAGATCAATGGAACAGAATAGAGAGCCCAGAAATGGACCCTCAACTCTATGGTCAACTCATCTTCGACAAAGCAGGAAAGAATGTCCAATGGAACAAAGACAGCCTCTTCAATAAATGGTGTTCGGAAAATTGGACAGCCACATGCAGAAAAATGAAAGTGGATCATTTCCTTACACCACACACGAAAATAGACTCAAAATGGATGAAGGATCTCAATGTGAGAAAGGAATCCATCAAAATCCTCGAGGAGAACACAGGCAGAAACCTCTTCGACCTCAGCCGCAGCAACATCTTCCTAGGAACATCACCAAAGGCAAGGCAAGCAAGGGCAAAAATGAACTTTTGGGATTTTATCAAGATCAAAAGCTTTTGCACAGCAAAGGAAACAGTGAACAAAACCAAAAGACAACTGACAGAATGGGAGAAGATATTTGCAAATGACATATCAGATAAAGGGCTAGTGTCCAAAATCTATAAAGAACTTAGCAAACTCAACACCCAAAGAACAAATAATCCAATCAAGAAATGGGCAGAGGACATGAACAGACATTTCTGCAAAGAAGACATCCAGATGGCCAACAGACACATGAAAAAGTGCTCCATATCACTCGGCATCAGGGAAATACAAATCAAAACCACCATGAGATATCACCTCACACCAGTCAGAATGGCTAAAATTAACAAGTCAGGAAATGACAGATGCTGGTGAGGATGCGGAGAAAGGGGAACCCTCCTACACTGTTGGTGGGAATGCAAGCTGGTGCAACCACTCTGGAAAACAGCATGGAGGTTCCTCAAAATGTTGAAAATAGAACTACCCTATGACCCTGCAATTGCACTGCTGGGTATTTACCCTAAAGATACAAACATAGTGATCCGAAGGGGCACGTGCACCCGAATGTTTATAGCAGCAATGTCTACAATAGCCAAACTATGGAAAGAACCTAGATGTCCATCTACAGACGAATGGATAAAGAAGATGTGGTATATATACACAATGGAATACTATGCAGCCATCAAAAGAAATGAAATCTTGCCATTTGCGACGACGTGGATGGAACTAGAGGGTATCATGCTTAGCGAAATAAGTCAATCGGAGAAAGACAACTATCATATGATCTCCCTGATATGAGGGAGAGGAGATGCAACATGGGGGGTTGAGGGGGTAGGAGAAGAGTAAATGAAACAAGATGGGATTGGGAGGGAGACAAACCATAAGTGACTCTTAATCTCACAAAACAAACTGAGGGTTGATGGGGGGAGGGGGTTGGGAGAGGGGGTGGGGTTATGGATATTGGGGAGGGTATGTGCTATGGTGAGTGTTGTGAAGTGTGTAAACCTGACGATTCGCAGACCTGTACCCCTGGGGATAAAAATATATGTTTATAAAGCTGTAAAAAAAAAAAAAAAAAAAAGAAAGAAAGTATGAATACCCAAGTTTTGTAGCAACATGGACGGGACTGGAAGAGATTATGCTGAGTTGAAATAAGTCAAGCAGAGAGAGTCAATTATCATATGGTTTCACTTATTTGTGGAGCATAACAAATAGCATGGAGGACAAGGGGAGATGGAGAGGAGAAGGGAGTTGAGGGAAATTGGAAGGGGAGGTGAACCATGAGAGACTATGGACTCTGAAAAATGATCTGAGAATTTTGAAGGGGTGGGGGGTGGGAGATTGGGGGCACCAGGTGGTGGGTAATGTAGAGGGCATGGATTGCATGGAGCACTGGGTGTGGTGCAAAAATAATGAATACTGTTATGCTGAAAAAATAAAAAATTTAAAAAAAAAAAATCCTTGAGGAGAACACAGGCAGCAACCTCTTCGACCTCAACCACAGCAACTTCTTCCTAGGAACATCACCAAAGGCAAGGGAAGCAAGGGCAAAAATGTACTATTGGGACTTCATCAAAATCAAAAGCTTTTGCACAGCAAAGGAAAGAGTTAACAAAACCAAAAGTCAACTGACAGAATGGGAGAAGATATTTGCAAATGGTATATCAGGTAAAGGGCTAGCGTCCAAAATCTATAAAGAACTTAGCAAACTCAACACCCAAAGAACAAATAATCAAATCAAGAAATGGGCAGAGGACATGAACAGACATTTCTGCAAAGAAGACATCCAGATGGCCAACAGACACATGAAAAAGTGCTCCACATCACTCTACATCAGGGAAATACAAATCAAAACCACAATGAGATGCCACCTCACACCATTCAGAATGGCTAAAATTAACAAGTCAGGAAATGACTTGTAGAGTTCACCCCACCTCTGCCTTCATCTCTACATGGTGTTCTCCTGTTATGCCTTGGTCAATGTATCTAAATTTCCCCTTTCTAGAAGGACACAGTCATATTGGATTAGAGCCATTGAAAGGCCTCATCTTAATTTGGTGATCTGCAAAGACTTATTTCCAAATAAGGCACACTCACATGTAAGTCCTCATGTTGAAGATGAGGACTTCAACATCTTTCAGGAGGCACAGTTAATCCCATAATGGCAAGCCTCAACAAATATGAAAGGACAAAAATTACTCAGCACACTAACATAATGAAATTAAACTACAAATCAACATGAAAATAATAACTACATAATCTTTAACTGGTTGGAAATTAAGCATTAATGTTTCTAATAATCCCTGGGTAAAAGCAGAAATTGGAAATAAAATTAGAAAGTATTTTGAAGAGGGGCACCTGGGTGGCTCAGTAGGTTAAGTGTCTGCATTCCACTCAGGTTAGTGTACTGGGATCAAGCCCCACATCAGGATCCCTATAGGGATCCTGATTCTCCCTCTCCCTCTGCTGCTACCCCTGCTTATGAGCTCATTTTCTCTCTCAAATAAATAAATTAAAATTTCCAAAAAAATTTTTTAAAAAGTATTTTGAGGAAAGAATGAACAAATAAAACATGAAATCAGAACTTGCAAACACAGCTAAAACAGTATTTAAAGAAGATTCTGTAACATTAAATGTGTATATTAAATAAGAAAAACTGAAAATCAATTATTAAAGTATCAGATTCAATAGATCAGAAAAACAGATCAAATTAAACCCAAAAGAATAAAAAGACATTTCTAGATATAAGAATAGACATTAATGAAACAGAAAACTCTCTTACAAAGGAAAACAACAAAGCCAAAAATTAATTTTTTTGAAAAATTCAGAAAAATTGATAGACCTCTAGTGACACTTGTTAAAAAAAAATAGAAGGTACATATTATCAGATTCACAAATAGAAAAGGAGATACCTCTGGAGTTGCTACAAATAACAAAATTATTATAAGAGGATATTACAGATGAGCTTATATCAATAAACTTAAATTTCTAGATGACATGAAAAATTCCCAGAAAAGCAAAACTTACCAAATTGAAATAAGAAGAAAAACAAAATCTGGTATCTACTAAAGAAATTGAACTATTAATTCTAAGTCACCCATAAAGAAATCTCTGGGACAAGAAAGCTTCAATGGTAAATTCTTCCAAATATTTAAGAAATTCTAACAACAGACACATAGATCAATGGAACAAGATAGAAAGCCCAGAAGTAAACCCTCAATTTTATGGTGAGTTCATCTATGACAAAGGAGGCAAGGACACATAATGGGGAAAAGATGACCTCTTCAATAAATGGTCATGGGAAAACTGGACAGCCATATGCAAAAGAATGAAACTGGACCACTTTCTTACACCATACACAAAAACAAATTCAAAATGGAAGAAAGACCTAAATGTAAGATCTGAACTATAAAATTCCTTAAGGAAAATATAGACAGTAATCTCTTGGACATCAGCCTTAGCAACATTTTTCAACATAAATCTCCTCAAGCAAGGGAAATAAAAGCAAAAACAAACTATTGGTACTATATCAAAATAAAAAGCTTTTGTACAGTGAAGGAAACCATCAACAAATCAAAAAGTCAGCCTAATAAATGGGAAAATATATTCACAAATGATATATATGATAAACAGTTAATATGTAAAATATATAATGAACCTATACAACTCAACACCAAAAACAAATAATTCATTAAAAAATGGGTAGAGGACCTGAAAAGACATTTTTCCAAAGACAAACAGATGGCCAACAGACACATGAAAAGGTGCTCAACATCACTCGCCATCAGGAAAATGCAAATCAAAACCAAACAAGATATCACCTTACACCTGTGAGAAGGGCTAAAATCAAAACCACAAGAAATAAGTGTTAGTGAGAATAAAGAGAGAATGGAGAATAAAGAACCCTCTTACATTGTTAGTAGGAATGTAAATTGGTGCAGCCAATGTGAAAAACAGTATGGAGAGTCCTCAAAAAATTAAAAGTGGAAATACCATACAATCTACTAATTCCACTCCTGGGTATTTACCCCCACACACACACAAATGAAAATCCTAATTTGAAAAGACATATGCACCCGTATGTTTATTGCAACATTATTTACAATAGCCAAGATATGGAAGCAACCTAAGAGTCCATCAGTAGATGAATAGATAAAGACAATGTGGGAGATATAAGTATACATAGAAAATATTACTCAGCCATAAAAAAGAATGAGATCTTGCCACTTGTGAAAACATGGATGGACCTAGATAACATTCTGCTAAGTGAAATAAGTCAGAGAGAGAAAGACAAATACCATATGATTTTACTTACATATAGATTCTAAAGCAAACAAACAAACAGAAACAGACAAATAAATACAGAGAATAAGCTGGTGGTTGCCAGAGGGGAGGGGATTGGAGGATGAGCAAATTGGGTAAAGAGGAGTGAGAGGTTCAGGCTTCCAGCTATAGAATGAATAAGTCATAGGAGGAAAGATGCAGCAAGGGGAATATAATCAATGGTATTATGGGAGGAAAAAAAAGAAAGAAAGAATACCAATCCTATACATAATGACGTCCCTCTTCCCTTTTCCCAGAAGCCTGTGGAAGGCCATGGGACTCACTAGACTGTAACCTAAGCTGAGGGGGCTCTCACAGCAGGCTGAGGTCTGATACAAGTACTAGATTCCATCAGACACTACTAGGGAAAGAGGCATAAGCAGAGTCCAATTACTTTAAAAGCATTTTTTCAGGGACACCTGGGTGGCTCAGTGGGTTAAAGCCTCTGCCTTCAGCTCAGGTCATGATCCCAGGATCCTGGGATCGAGCCCCACATCGGGCTCTCTGCTCAGCAGGGAGCCTGCTTCCTCCTCTCTCTCTCTCTCTCTCTCTCTCTCTCTCTCTCTCTGCCTGCCTCTCTGCTTACCTGTGATCTCTGTCTTTCAATAAAATAAATAAAAATTTTTTTTAAAAAAAAGCATTTTGGGGGCGCCTGGGTGGCTCAGTGGGTTAAGCCGCTGCCTTCGGCTCAGGTCACGATCTCAGGGTCCTGGGATCGAGTCCCGCATCGGGCTCTCTGCTCGTCAGGGAGCCTGCTTCCCTCTCTCTCTCTCTCTGTCTGCTTCTCTGTCTACTTGTGATCTCTCTCTGTCAAATAAATAAATAAAATCTTAAAAAAAAAAAAAGCATTTTTTCTACCTGGCCCTGGAGAAATCTCTAATAGAGACCTTAATCCTGTTCTTCAAAACTAGGTTGACAATTTCAGGTGATCCTAAGGGACACAGGTGGGACATAAGACAAGGGTGGGCTACAGTACCACTAGATGGTTCCAGATCAACTCTTCCAAATCTGGGCATCCTCAAGAAAGATTGAGCATGAGGCTGACATAAGGGGGGCCCATGTCATTTGGACACACGCTGGATCCAGCCCTGACACTGACTACCCAGAGACAGATGCAGGAAGCCCTACAGTCCCTTGGTCTACTGTTTGCATTTGTCTTGCATCAGTCAGAACGGCAGGCTCATCTCTCCCGTGGTTCTCCCTTCATAGTGCCCTTCCTAGCAATGAACTGTTCAGTCCACAGATTACCCCACAATTTTATTAGGACATTACTGGGTGTCGAAACTACTTTGATATTAGGAAATTCAGAGTTCAAATTTTGTTAAAAACAAAATTTAACCAAGTAAATTTGAAGATTAATTGGCTTTCGTTAAGGATTCATGAATCCAGCAAGATCCTATCTAGCAAATAGAAAGGATCCTATCTAGCAAATAGCAAGCTGCAGAAAAAAGAAAGTTTTCTAAACTCATGTGGGGAGACTGTTAGCAAGAATGCATTATTTGGGGCCAGGCCACCCTCCCAGGGGGAAGGGAATGGGCCCCTCAGCTGGTTACCTCCCAGTATTGACAAGGAAACTCCAGTTTCGCTGGTTAAAGTTTACACTTTACGCTGGTTAAAGGGTGAGGTGGGGGGATTGAAACAGCATTTAGGTTAGGTATTAAGTCTTTGTTTCCTGATGGAACATTAGTGACTCCATTCAGGGGATATTTAATAAGAGCTAAAACCTTATATGGTATTTTCCTTTTCCATTTCCCCCTCCAGGACAAAACTGTGAATGTTCTCTTAGTCCTCTCAGCCTCTGAGAAAGTTGAGCTTTTTCTGCCTGGGTTGCCGTGACTCTCTGAAGCCACTAGAATGAAGCTCCGGAGTGGCACCACTTTCCACTCTAAGAACTAGCAAATCTCTGACCACATGGCAGCAGGCTTCAGTTGGCCCCAACTGCCCCTTCTCGGAAAACCCCATCTGCTGTCAGCTTCTTCATCCTTGTCTGCCCTCCAATTTCTCTTCAAGTTCTTTCCATTTCTTCACCAACCATGGCAACCATCTCTGTAAGGACTCCATTAGGGCTTCCGTTCCTCAGGGGAGGAGCGCTGGGGGAGCCTCAGCCCTCCTCCCAGAGACCCTCCCTTCTGATTCGTCCTATTGTCTTTACTTCCTTCTCAGGTTGGCCAGTTCCACAGCTTCAGGCACATAGCCTCCAACCCCAGTGAAAACCGAGTCCCATAATGTAAGGAACTTCATTTGCCCTCCACTGAGCAGAGGACAGGAGTTACTCTCTCAGGATTCCAAATGGATCTTGGTCAGGAAAGAATGACCCTGTACTCCACCCTACACTCTAAAACGACTCCTGAATGAAAGTCCTCTCACCACAAGGAAAGCCGCAGAAAGACGGGAAGAAGTTGAGGACAATGAGAGAGTAGTTGTAAGATTCGTTTGATAAAAGGCACTCAGAAATTGGGGGGTGTAAAGCCATCGCAGTGTTTCTAATACTGGGCCCCATGTCAGAGATCCCATTGTGAGGGTCAGTTCAGTGTCCCTGAATCACTGATGTTATCCTGGAAGGTGCCATGCTGGGCAGTCCAGGGAGACAAGATGAGAAACACAGGATTCCCTGCTCTCCAGGAACATCTGATCCTGTAGCTAAGACAAAACAGGGTAGCACAAAACAGGGTAACATTCAGTGGAACAGGATAAGAGACACCAACCACTGGGAAGTCTGACACGAGAGTGCAGTTATCTCCATGGGAGAGTGCAGATATCTCCATGCAGTTATCTCCATAAAAACATGTTCATGAAGGAGGCAGAATTCGAACTTGGTTTTAGAGCAGGAATAGGCATCAAGAGAAAATCAGGAAGGGCGTTCCTGGCAGAGGGGACTTCATGAGAGAAAGTGTGGAAAGAAGCATGCTCAGAGCATGTTCTCAGAACACTGTGAGGTTCTGAAATGGGAGTGAGGAGGGAAAAAGTGCCCGTCCATGCTCCCCACAGTGTCCTGAGGCTCCTGGGCACAAACCGTGACCTCAAGGAAATTCACAGGGTCAAAGAACACAGCCTGCTGCCCACTGAGTCGTTTACCTCTCCACATTCTTTGTCCCCACCTGGCAACCTTCCTCCTGCACTTTATTAATGAGAACAAGGCAAGTTTTCATAGGCAACCATTAAAACAAAAAGCCTAACGTCTATTTCAAGAGAAACTCTTTGTAAAAACCTCATCTAGAAGAGCTGACTCTTATGAATATTTGCTTTGGCATACGACTGATCCTCACACAACTCAGGGGTTAAAGGCACTGACACCCACATAGTCAAAAACCTGCATATGGCTTTGGACTCCTCAAAAACTTCACTACTAATAGCCTACTGCTGACCCAAAGCCTTGCCAAAAACATAAAGTCAATTAACACCTATTTTGTATGTTATATGTATCATATACTTTAATAAAGTAAGCTATAGAAAATATTATGAAGAAATCATAAGGAAAATACATTTATAGTACAGTATCTATCAAAAAAAAATCCACATAGAATTGGACCCTTGTAGCTCAACCTGTGTTGTTCAAGGGTCAACTATACTTTTCTTATTCTTATTCCCATGTTCAGGAAACAGCAAACGAAAGACAGAAAATATAAAGGTCTGGGATGTCAGCAGAGAGATATGTGCTTGAGTTTGATCAGTGAAGCTAGCCAAGAAGGACAGAACACAGTCCAGAGTGCAAACCTCCATGGAAGGCATTTCCCCCAGGAAGAACTCAGTGCAAGAGACCTTGATGGGACTCAAAGGATCCTGATTTCCTCCCACAGTCAGGCACCTGCACAGCTTCATGGGAAGAGGCCCAGAACAGAACCTGGGGTCCTGGAACCCACCCTGGATCTACTATAATTCCCCATGTGACTTCCAGGAAGTCACTTTACATCTCTGTGCTTTTGTTTCCTTCTCCCCAAGATGAAGTGTCTCACTGATCTCAAAAGTGATGTAATCTTTCTTTTCTCAAAGAAAGGTTGAGAGCTTTAATGTCAACCGAAGAGTGTTCAAATAAATCTTAACAAAACTAAGATTTGGGTTGAGTTACTTGACCTGTGTGAGCCTCATTTTCCTTCTGTGTAAAAGGAAATAATGTTACCTACTTGAGGTAGCTATCAGAAATAAATGAGGTAATGCATGTAAAAATGTCTGGCACGCTCTCTAGAAAATAGTTGGTGCTTGTCCCCTTGACTTTTGAAAGGGTCCTTCGAGTTACAACATCCTATGTTTCTATCACCATAAGGTACACACGCATTACTACAGAGACTGTAATCATGCTGGGGGTGAACATGACCAGGCACAAATCATAGCACACATCTGCAGCAGCGGGCCAACACAAGAGCAGGTTAACAGGCCAAATCCCCAGATTTAGGATCCACTTTCCTCTGTGCCTGTTTCCTAAAGAGGACCGTTAAAAAGATTCTAGAGTCATCATCTAGAGATAGGAAAGCAGCATGTCTGGAGAGAGACCTGGGAATCCAAATTCTTTTTTTTTTTTAACTAATCATTTTTTTATTTATTTTCAGCATAACAGTATTCATTGTTTTTGTACCACACCCAGTGCTCCATGCAATCCGTGCCCTCTCTAATACCCACCACCCGGTTCCCCCAACCTCCTGCCCCCCCACCTCTTCAAACCCTTCAGATTGTTTTTCAGAGTCCATAGTCTCTCATTGCTCACCTCCCCTTCCAATTTTCCCCAACTCCCTTCTCCTAACTCCCCATGTCCTCCATGCTATTTGTTATGCTCCACAAATAAGTGAAACCATATGATAATTGACTCTCTCTGCTTGACTTATTTCACTCAGCATAATCTCTTCCAGTCCCATCCATGTTGCTACAAAAGTTGGGTATTCATCCTTGCTGATGGAGGCATAATACTCCATAGTGTATATGGACCACATCTTCCTTATCCATTCGTCTGTTGAAGGGCATCTTGGTTCTTTCCACAGTTTGGCAACCGTGGCCATTGCTGCTATAAACATTTCTTAACTAGCTTCAACACCCTCCATGGCCTCCCTCCTGATGTGCCCTGAAGCCAGCAGCAGAGGCTGGTCCAGAGAAGGTAGAAATAGGAGGTTGTGATTCCAGGAGGGACCACAGGGAGCGCTGTTTCCCAGATTTGCCTCTTTGGGATAAGCCCCGCCCCACCGCCCTTGCTAGCATCCATGTGCTGTCTGGGAGGTGTCCAGTTCCCGCTTCAGCTCTGCTGGTTCTCAGCCAGCTCTGTATATCTGGAGACTGCCATCGCAGCGTCTACATTACAAAGGATGTGGCTGCTCCTTCCTCCCCACCTGGAGATTTGTGGCTTTGTGAAGTCTGAGTCCAGGAGGAGGCTTAGCACATGGATATTCCCATTTACAGCAGTTTGGGTTGAATTGGATTTGAAAAGGAGACTGGAATTAACAGCTTAAGAGAGCAATCTGTTCACAAATGTCCTCATTTTCCATGAGTACCTTGGACTTTCCACATCTGTCAGGGCCCTTCAAGTTTCTCCACCTCCCAGTACAGCTCAGGGTTCGACCGAACTAGTCATTGCACTTTGAAAAATGTGCGCATGCCTGTTGTTGACTATCACAGAGTAGCATGTACTACTCTGTGATAGTCCTCAAGCTCAGGACTATCACAGAGTAGCACATGCTCCAGGGATGCCTGCCCAGTGACCCTATGTGCCCCCCATGAATACAGCACAGGTCCTGCTGCAGTCTTTCACATGGCTCACAGGCCAGCCTGCCCCCCCACCAGCAGCCGCCCTCTTTCTTTCCTTCCACCTAACCCCATTCTCATTCTACCCTAGCCTCTGATTCCGGCTCTTCTCCCAGTCAGGAGAACCACCAAGCACCAAGGAACCACAGTCCCGCAAGGCCAGTGAGGCACCCGGAGCTGACATGGCCAATACCTGCTCTCACATGTGTCCATTTTCTCCCAGATAGAGTCCAGTCCAGTTCTCCTAGAACCAGGGCTCAGCTCTGCTTCTGTTTTGGGGGATTCAAGTCTTGGGCTCCTCCCTGAGAATGAGGGTGCTGGTTTGCCACGCCCTTCACCTCAGCCATCTTCCACCTGCCCAGACACCTGCATACTGCCTGGTGGCCATAGTCCTCTGCCTGTCCACACGGATGCCCAACTTCACTCTGGGCAAATCTCCCTGCCCTGGTTCCGAGATGGAGCTAGACCTGTCTGGGCCTCTTCCCCCTCTTGCTGCTGGCTCCTCCTCCAGCACCAGCCTCTAGCCTCCAGGTCTCTGACAAGGGGCTGAGGGATGGCACTGAGTCCCAGATACACAGGGAGCGGTAATAAAGCCTCAGGATAGCACGCCTCCACCTAAGTCATGGGGATGTGTGTGCCCCACACTGAAGCATCTCAGAAACCTAAATTTCAGTGGGGACGTCTTGATCCTATTTGCATTGTTCCCATGGGCTCTGCACTACCAAAGGGGGTTGCATTAATTAATTCATTAAGGTTCATCAAGAAGCAGACAGCAAGATGGGATTCGAAATGGAAGAGCGGCATGCAGGGAGGGAGCATGAGAAGGTAAGAATGCAGGACTGGCACTTAGGGAAGGAGAAAGGCAAGAGAGGAGGGCTATCTCTCGAAAGAGTTTCAGACTGCAGAGAAGTCAGTGGGGAGTCCTTGTCCCAGTTTCACTGGCAGCAGAGAGCTACAGCTCACCTGATTGGGCCAGCCTTGGGAAACCCACCACGAGCTGGTCACTGACAAGGAGGGGCCTGCAGGAAACATGAGCTGCAGTGGTAGGGGGCCTACAGGGCAGTGGCTGTGGCCTTCAACGGATTATGTTCCAGGCAGGAGACATGAGCATGCCATTTGCATGGCAGCGATCAACCTGGGCCTCCATAAAGCATTGGGAACTGGGAGATTTGGACTCCTCAAACACTTCACTAGTAATAGCCTACTATCCACATCTCAACTTAAGAAAGCAGAGCATTTCAGAAGGAAGTCAGGGGCTGCAGACCTGGAGCCAACTCCAGAAGAAGGCTGAAGGATTTCAAGATCCGCTGTTTCCCCACTTTTGGAATTTGGTTTCTCTCCTGCCTATTTGCCTGTGGTGATTAGAAAAGAAAGAGCTGAGAAGAAAAGGGAACTTGGCAGTTACCTTGGAAGAAGCTGAAGAAACCCATCCCACTTCGTAGTCAGCCTTCAGTGCAGGGGACATCGAGGACTAGAGGAAGTGATGCTGTTTAAGAGAAGAAAGCAGGATGGACGCTAAGGTCCACAGGAAGGAAGACCAGTGACCTCTGAGCAGGCAGCTAGAATCCCAAAAGCAGCCCTGGGGCCTAAAAGGGCCGTGATGTTTCTTGGGAGGCAGTGGGCACAGCAGGGAAATAGAGACCAGGTAAGAGCACATACATTACATCAGCCTTTACCCAGTCTGTCAACTAGACCCAGTGGCCCCAGGCACTTGACCCAAGGCTTACAGGGCCTCACCTACAGCAACCAACCGCAGAGCACAAAGGCCAACACAAAGACTGCATACCTCTGACTCAGAAGCAAATTCCTTCTCCCACTCGTTCCTCCTGATCTCCCCAAATCTATCCCCACGCAGAAAAAGGAATTTCCTAATTAAGATTTCCAGACTGATAATCTTCACCAAGTTCATGGAGGACCTGCCTTTCTCTGTTTTTAACTTCGAAATTTATTGAGTTTTGTTAAGATTTGATACATACAAAAGTGTTGGATATATGAGTATGCCTATAAAACACAATCTCATGAGCTCACTATCCAGCCTAAGACCTGCAACATTAAAAGCAGGACATATCTTTTGCTCTATCATAAAGCAACTTTATAATTACTCTTATTAAATATCAAGCACATATAGAAAGAAAACTGTAAAGAGTGACTATAAAGAAAAAATTATATAACTAACATCTCTGGGCCCAACACTGCTGTTAGAAAAAGACCTTTGGGGTCCCTTGTGTGCCTTCCCCTAACTCTGTTCATGATGATTTGCTACCATTTGGAGACGTAATTCTTAGAACTTGTCCCAGGTGAAAGTGTTCAGGATTTAGAACATTTAGAACGTTCTTAATACTTTATATTTCAGGGGCACCTGGGTGGCTCAGTGGGTTAAAGCCTCTGCCTTTGGCTCAGGTCATGATCCCAGGATCTTGGGATCAAGCCCCGCATCAGGCTCTCTGCTTGGCAGGGAACCTGCTTCCCTCTCTCTCTGCCTGCCTCTCTGCCTACTTGTGATCCCTGTCTGTCAAATAAATAAAAATCTTTTAAAAAATACTTTATATTTCATAGGATAAAATCTACTTAAAGTTGAAAATATTTATTAAATTCAGGCTTATTTTCTCCAATTAAAAGACGTTACCACTTTGGGTCAAGAGAGTGGTAGAGAAAGAGGTAAAACAATTTGCCTTGGATCTATATTTTGTGGAAGTCAGGGACCATCTTGTATTTTTCAGTGTGTCTCTAGGGCAGTAGACTGTCCATACACATTTGCTCCTCTTCCTCAGGAGCTTATTGTTACATCAGAATCTTCTCTCACTCCCACTTCTCAACCTTTTCATTTCTTTGGGTTCTTTCACATCTGCATTTAGATATTCTTGAATCTCTCCCATCTTTAAACAAAACAAAACAAACCTCCTGGGTATTTTAAGTCCACATCCCTCTGGTTCTCTCCATCCCGTCCTGATCAATGATCTTGAGAGACACTCATTGCCTCTACACTTACCTCCCACCAGTTCCACAGCCCAAGGTAACCTGGCTTCTGTTCCTTTTCCTCCCCTCATCCTGACCCTACAAAACTGTTCACAAACGACCTCCTTCTTGCTGAACTCAGAAGACAGCTGTGAGTCTTTACTGCACCTCTCAGCAGCATGAGACACCGTCAACTACCCACTCCTGGAAGCCCTCTCTTGCGTTAGTTCCAAATCACTGAACTGTCAGTTGTCTGTCTGACCCTTTGTTGCTGCTTTTCAGTGTTTTCTATGGGACTCACTGCCTCTGTTTGACCCCAATGATTAATGTTCCTGGAGACACTCTTTTCTCTGGAATTTCTTCTCGTTCTTTATATTCTCACCAGTGAGTTCATCAAGGTCCTTCTCTATCAGTGGATGCTTGGTTTATTCCCCAAGTAACTGAAATTGACTTCACACCACTTGAGTTTCCAGGAACAGCCAGGGCAGCTACAGGATCCAGAGTCCACTTGCCACCATTGGTGGTGCAAATGTGTTGCAAAGTGTTGTGAAGTGGTGGTCTCAGGATTTAACTGAGTTATAGCCATTCAGTGGGATTATTATTAATAATAGAAGATTAAGCAAGAGATCTAATATTTATTGGGTGATTATTATATAACAGGCATCATGCTAAATGCTTTGCATGTATCATCATCTCATTTAACTCTCAACAACCATAGGGGATGGATGCTGTTATTCCCATAAGAGGAAAAGGAAGCTTGAAGAATTGGAGTATTCCTCACAAGATGCCAGAGTTAGTCAGAGGAGGAGCTGGGACTATATCCAGGAGTTTGACCACAGAGCCTACACTCTTTGCACCACACTACTGACTCAGTTTCTTTTTCAGTCTTGAGTTCTTATTTCTCTCTACCAATGATACCCACTAAAATATTAGTCACTCAAGGGCAAGGCTGTTAATCTCTTTTGTTTACTATAATCGCCCTATGCTGGGCTCAGAACAGAGACATCAAAATTGAACATTCAACTTTTTTTCCAACCTCTATCAAATACATCTTTTGCCTGTTTTCCTGTTGGGTTAACTTTTTCTTACTGGTTTTTCTTTACTGGTTTTTTGTTTTGTTTTGTTTTCATTCTCAAAAAAAAAAAAGGTTACTGGTGTTTTGTTCATTTCAAATGTTATCCTTTAATTGTGTTATATATATGGAAATAAGTTCTTCCAGTTTATGTTTTGTCTCTTTGTTTTATGATTTTTTTATGTACAGAGATTCCTAAAATTAATATCATTATATTTCAGTCCTTTCCTGTTGTTAAGGATTTTGTATGTCTTTTTAAAAAGGTCTTTCCTACCCCGAAGTCATATAGATACTAAGTTACTCTCTAAGGTACTCCTCTGCTCTAAATTTGCCCTTCACATTTAAACAGTCTATCTAGAAATGATATTTATGTATGATGTGATATGGAGATCCAACTTCATTTTCTTCCATATGGATAGCTAATTGTCCCAGCCATTTACTGAATGCTTTATCCTTTGCCTGTTGATCTGCAACACCATTTCTATCATATATGAAGTTTCCATAAATGTAAGGATCTCTTCCTGGGATCCCTAAACTTCTTCTTAGCTTGTTCATCTATCACTTGCCAATACCAAACTATCTTAATTACCATATCTTACAATAAATGTCCCTATCTACTTCTACTTCAATGATGTCTTGGCTATTTATTACCCTTTTCCAAGAAAAGGGCTCTTTCTGGCCCTTTCTTCCATATAAATTTTAGAATCAACTTGCTAAGTTGTATGAAAAGTCCCACTGATATTTCCATAATATCATTTGATGTGTTTTTTTGTGATTTTTGAGAAAATTTCAAACATACAGAAAGAATAGTGCAATGACCACCTGTATAATCACCACCTAGATTCAATAATTCTTAATACATGCCAAAGTTGCTTTACTTACATACGAATGTAATTATAGAGATTATTTTCATTTCTATATATTTGAAAATAATAGGCATTATGACATTTCACTCTTAAAGATTTCGGTGTTAATTTACTAAAAATATTAGTCCCTTCCTCCATAACTAGAATGTCAGTATCACACCTGAGAAAATTAGCAATTCCCTATAACCATCTCATATTCCGTCCATATTTAAATTTCCACAATTGTCCAACAATGTCTTTAAAAACTAGTGTTTTTTGGTACCAGGATCCAATCAAGGCACATACATCATATTTGATTATTATGTCTCTTAAGTCTCTTCTATTCTAGAATAATCCCCTCGCTATTTTTTTTTCCAAAACATTCACCTGGTTTTTTTTTAATTTATTTATTTTACAGAGATCACAAAGAGAGAGAGGGGAGTAAGCAGGCTCTCTGCTGAGCAGAGAGCCCGATGCGGGGCTCGATCCCAGGACCCTGGGATCATGACCTGAGCTGAAGGCAGAGGCTTAACCCACTGAGCCACTCAGATGCCCCAAGATTTCATTTTTTGATGGCTGAATAATATTCTGTAATTATGAATTTTTCACTGCCAATCCATCTTTTAGTAATTTGTACTCTTATTTTTTTTGTAATTTATGTTAGTGTCTTTTTTTTAATCATTTTTTATTTATTTTCAGCATAACAGTATTCATTGTTTTTGTACCACACTCAGTGCTCCATGCAATCCGTGCCCTCTCTACTACCCACCACCTGGTTCCCCCAACTTCCCACCCCCCCACCTCTTCAAACCCTTCAGATTGTTTTTTAACTATCAGGTTAGTTGTCCCACAGACTGTCCTACATTCTGGATTTGCCTGATAATTTCTGGACAGTGTTATTTAATTTTTTCCTCTATATCCTATATTTTCTATAAATGGGAAATTAGTCTTGAGAGTATGGTTTAGTTCAGATTCAATACTTTTGGCACAAATACATCATAGTTATTGTTGGGTACTTTATACTGCATCATGAGTCACGTCATGATTCACTGTCCCACCATTACTGATGCTGAGTTTGTTCCCTGGTAAAAGAGTGACTGCCAGACCTCTCCGTCGTAAAAAGTGTGTTTCCCTTTGTAATTAGCAAATAAGCTCTAGCATGATACCTTGGGATTGTATAAATATCCTTTCCCAAACAACTTTCACCTGTTATATCCACTGAGGATCTTTGAGTGAATCAAGTATCTCACTGGAATGCAAAAATTATTTCACTGAAATGCAACATGATTAACAAGCTTGTTGAGGTTTTTTGCTTTGTTTGAGAAGTGAATCCATAAATCAACTCAAGGAAAATTGACATGTTTACAACATGGACTCTCCTTGTGCAGGAATATGGCACATGTCACCATGTACTTAGATTGTTTTAAAAATACTTTCATTTGGGGCGCCAGGGTGGCTCAGTGGGTTAAGCCGCTGCCTTCCGCTCAAGTCATGATCTCGGAGTCCTGGGATTGAGCCCCACATCGGGCTCTCTGCTCAGCAGGGAGCCTGCTTCCTCCTCTCTCTCTGCCTGCCTCTCTGCCTGCTTGTGCTCTCTCTGTCGCATAAATAAATAAATTCTTTAAAAAAAATACTTTCATTTAATGTCCTAAAAAATAACTGTGGTATCATCCATAATAGCAGAACTTGAAAATAACCTAATGATCAAATATTAAAACAAAAAATGTAACTAGTATTGCTATCACTTAGGAAGTTATGTACAAGGTCTTAGGAGCTCTGTGCCTAAACTCTGGCATGGGGGAGAGGAGACAAAGACCAACCAACATACATATTTCCTGTTATTTCACAAAGGCTAAAATTTGAAAGTATAACAATATCAAATGTTGGTAATGTGTGGGCAAATGGGATTTCATAGACTCCTGGTGAGAGATTAAATTTGTTCTACTATCTTGGAAAATATTCATCATTTTTTATTCAAATTGAAGATATGCCCAACCTATGACTGAGCAGTTTTACTATTGATGATATGCCCTACAGGAGTACTAGAAGTACTGGCACATGTGAGCCACATGCTTTACAAAAAAGAGACACAAACCAAATGTCCACCAACAATTGTATATACAATATTATACTGTATAACAATGAAAATAAACACTCTATGGCAAAAGAGGCCAGACCCAAAAGTGCATACTTGTAGATTTCTTTTCATAAAGTTCATAACCAGACAAAATTACAGTATGGTATTTAAGTACGCATACCTTAGTAGTAAAACCAACAGGAGAAGGAAGGGAGTGATGACTATTAAAGTTAATAATTATCTTTAGGGGAAAGAGAGGAGTTTATGATCAAGAAAGGGCCCAGGAAACCTTCTGAGGTTCTTCCAATTTTCTATTTCTTGACCCCAAAACAGTCTTTAAAAATTAACATGATAAGTTAAAATCTAGAATCACATTCACTTTTGAGGGGAGAGGCAGGGACACAGACAAAAGGAAAAAGGACATGGGAAACTGCAGTGTATTGGTAATGCTCTGGGTCTCAAACAGTGATGGGTTCATGGCTGTTGAGTTTATTAATATGCTTTATAACTTACATACATGTTACATGGATTTTTCCATGTATCAAACATTTTATAAAAAATAAACATCATTACAGATTTTAAATGTTTAAAAGGAAATTGATCAAGATTCAGCTTATCTTGTCTCATTTGCATTCAGATCTTATCTCTTCTTTCTTTGTAGAAGCTTGGCAAATTATATTTTATGATGCCCATGGGACTGCTGGTTATGTCCATTATTTTTAATGAAGCAGAGCTTAATGTGCACAGCCAGAAGCTTTAGCTAATTTCAAATAGAGTAAGAAGCAGCCAGTTCCAAAGCTGATTTAAGACATCACACATGTGGGAAAGTTTATTGTCACTATGGACAACTCTCTCATTTAGTTCTGTCCCAGACTATATCAGACCAACAAGGAAAATATACGAAAATCACATTTGCTCAGTTCCTCTGAGAATTCATCTCACTTAGCTGTGTTAACCTGTGGCCCACTGGAGCAAACAAAAATGCATGTTCCAAATACTATTTCTTGTATAACTAGTAGTAGTGTATCCTAATACTACTGCTCCCACTCAGATGCCACCTTCACTTGACGTATAGCCCCTGATATTGAGGAAAATACATTTTCTACTTTATCATGCCCTCTTATTGATATTAGAGCATCCCTCCAAATAACATAGCTACAATGTGTAAGTTTCTTAGAGAGATTATGTAGCCTACCTGTTTTTATAAATTGCCCCCATGGTAGCAATTTATAAACAGTGATTGATTGCTTGATCTTGTGCCTTTCTCAGAGAGGCTAAAGGTAAAAAAAAAAAAAAAAGTAAAGAAAGTATTAGAGAAAGATGTCCAAGACAGGAAAATCTGAGAAAACTCAGGTAAAGTTATAGAGGGAATGGAAATTCACCAAATTTGGGGTGCTGCTAAGTACATGGCAATGGGAAAGAAAAAAAACCAGTGTCAAGGTATCAAAATAATAATAATATTAATGGTAAAGAAAATATCCTAGATGTTTCCAGAGTGAGAGGAAAAAGAAAATAAACAGGTCATCAAGAGGGAACAGAAATTTAAATGATAATATGTTATCACATCAGCAACATTAAGTGTTAACAGACAACAAAGCAATGCACATAAAGTTCTGAGGGGAAAAGACTTCTAATCTTGAATTCTATAACCAAGCAAATACAAAGTGAGCAATCTCTAGTTGGTGGAGCCAGAAACAAAAAGGTTAATATGTAATTGATAGAGAAACTTTAAAAAAAAAGAGTGATATAAATACTTAAGATGGGAAGTGAAATATAAATTCTCAACAATCATAACAGAAAACTAGTGGAAAATGTCTTATCATTTACAGATAATAAGTAGAGGTTAAATCATTTAGAGATACAGAAGTAACCCGCAGAAGAAATAGCCAAAATAATTGGTTGCCTCTGGAGTCCTGTGGATGGGAAGGGGTTTAGCATGGGGACTATCATGACCATCAGCATGTAAAATCTAATAACATTTAAGATTTTTTCTGTAAAAAGTCTATTCTCACTAGAAATAAGAATATAAGTAAAAGCAATAATAAAATACTATTTTTACTTATCAAATTGGCAAAGCTTTCTTAAAATAATAGTTAATATTGGCAAATATGTTCAAGAGAGAACATTTTCATAGAGGGCTGATAGCATACAAGCTTACAAGGAGGCAATTTGATAAAAATGTGTCAAAAAGAGTCTAAAATATGCAAAATTTTGAGCACCGTTTCCCCTTCTAATAATTGATTTTGCTAAACAATCAAGAATGTATTTTTTTACAAGGATAGTCACTAAAGGTCTGTATTTAATAATAAAATACCAAAAACAACTTTAGTGCTCAACAATAAAGGCTTGTCCAAGTAAATAATGATGCATTTATATGATGAAATACTATATAGCCATTAAAAATTAGGTAATAGGAAAATATTTAGTGACATGGAAAAATATTCACAACCTATTAACTGAAAACAATAACTATGGATAAAATGATATAATATCTTGGATTTGCTTTAACAATGATTTAGGAGAGGGAGACATGGAGGAGGGTTTAGATGAAATAAGATGGACCATGGGTTGATAATTACAGAAGTGAAGTAACTGGGAAATGGAGATGATTATACTATTCAGACTGTTTTTGCATATGTTGAAAATTCTCCACAAAAAAAAAGTTCTTTTTAAACTTTAAAATGTTGGGGCACCTGGGTGGCTCAGTGGGTTAAAGCCTCTGCCTTCGGCTCAGGTCATGATCCCAGGGTCCTGGTATCGAGCCCCACATCGGGCTCTCTGCTCAGCAGGGATCCTGCTTCTCCTCCTCCTCTCTCTGCCTGCCTCTCTGCCTGCTTGTGATCTCTGTCTGTCAAATAAATAAATAAAAATCTTAAAAATAAATAAATTAATTTAAAAAAATAAACTTTAAAATGTAATGCATTTAAATATGGAAATTAAACATAAAAAAATGATACACATTAAAAAGAATGGTTATATATCTGGCCACTTTTATAATCATTTGCTTGCTTCTATTTTTTAAATGATCTGCACTAAATGCAAATTACTTTTATACAAAGAACTTCCAAAATTCCAATATAAACCACAACCTATTTCTGAGTTCTCTAGTCTCTGCTATTTCTCTATATTTCTACCATATTCTAGTATCACACCATGTTCACCATTTTGCTTTATAGTAGCATTCTACTTTTTTCAATAAAGAGAAACTATATATGAAGCATCACAATTATTTTTTATTTTATGTTTGAAAAGATTCACCCATAAAATGAATTATGGGTCTTGCTTTAGAACACAATGACAATTTATGGCTAAATTCTCAGAATTTTGTCCATCTTTTAGTCAGTGCTGCTTCTCACTTGGAGAGGAGTTCAATTGCTTTGTATTAGAATCTCCTCCAAGTTTTTTTAAAAGACACTATTACCCAGACTCAAAGGTTCTGATTTAGTTGGTCTGAGACAGAACTCAAGCAAAAGGTACTTTTTTTTTCAGTGTTCCAAGATTCGTTGTCCATGCACCACATCCAGTGCTCCATCCAATATGTGCCCCAATGTGTAGGCATGATTGTGAGTCACTGCCTTAGTCCCTACTTTGGACAGCAACTCTCGACTTTGGCTACACATTTAAGTCACTAAAAGAGATGTAAAAAACACTGATGTCTGGAGTCCACTCCACCAAGATTCTCATTTAATTGGTCTGGGCTGTGGTCTGGGCTTTGGAATTTTTCTCTCCACCCACACTTCCCCAACCAATATAAGTATCATTTATCTACTCACTAATGTCTGAGATTTACTTTGCTAAAAATTTGCTTCTGGTAAATAGTAACACCTCATTAAGAAAATATGCATTAAGTGACATCTAGATGACTTAGTGGGTTGAGCCTCCAACTCTTGGTTTCAGCTCAGGTCGTAATCTCAGGGTCATGAGATCAAGCCCCACATCCGGCTTCATGCTCAGTGTAGAGTCTGATTGGGATTCTCTATCTCCCCTCCCTCCCTCCACTCACATTCTCTCTATAATATAATAAATAAAATTTAAAAAAAAAAAACAAAATAGGCACTAAGACTTGTAATTCTTAGACAGTTGTGGGTTTTTTTAATATTTTATTTATTTCTTTGTCAGAGAGAGAGAGCACAAGCAGGGGGAGCCACAGGCAGAGGGAGAAGCAGGCTCCACGCTGAGCAAGGAGCCTCATGCAGGACCCAGGGACCCTGGGATCATGACCTGAGCAGAAAGTAGACACTTAGCTGACTGAGCTCCCCAGGCATCCCTCTTGGACAGTTTAGTGAGAACAAAAATATGTTTCATCTGTCTTTTGCATGAACATTCTGAAAAATTTCTTATATGAGGAAAGATAAAGATATCTATATATTACAGATATAACCACCAAAGAAATAGCTATTTCTAAGCCATCTAAGCATATACATGTGATAGTTTATATTATAGATCATATATATATATATATATATATATATATATCATATCATAGAAGCTACCATACATAGCATATAAGCTAATATATATATTACATATATACATATATATTCCTCTATATTCACATATAGAGAGAAATATATTAGAGTATATATATATATATATATATGAATTTAGAGGAATATATATATGGAGAGAGAGAGAGAGAGGTGGGGGAGCATAAGAGAGAAAAACTAGGGTCTAAAACAAATTTTCCCTGCTTTAAAAGTAGAAGATGACACACAATGACAAATACTATATAATTCCATTTATATGAAGTATCTAGCGTAGTCAAAATCATAGTGACAGAAAGTAGCATGGTGACTGCCAAGGACTGGGAGGAGGGGAAATGAGGAGTTATTATTGCTTAATGGGCCCAGAGTTTCAGTTTTGCAAGATGTGAAGAGTTCTGGAGTTGGTAATGTTTGTACAACAATGCAAATGTATTCAATAACACTGAACTACACACTTAAAAATTATTCAGATAGTAAACTTTGTGAAGCTGGAGGTGCAGATTTACTTTGGGGGAGAAATGGATTGCAGGTGCTACAGAGGGAAGGGAGCCCTGGTCATGGAAAGAGGAGAAGGAGAAATAGAGAAAGAGAGAGGGAGGAGCACACAGGGGATCGCATAAGGAAAACACTTCCCCAAGATCAGAGGAGTCAAGACCGCGGAGAAGTAGCAGGCTGAGACTACTTCAGGTAGCGGGAGATCAGCTAGATAGCTTATCTAAAGATTGCAAACACCTACAAATCCAACGGGAGATTGAAGAGAAGAAGAACAGCAATTCTAGAAACAGAAAATCAACCACTATCTGAAAGGTAGGACTGGCGGAGAAGTGAATCCAAAGCGACGGGAAGATAGACCGCGGGGGGAGGGGCCGGCTCCCGGCAAGCGGCGGAGCAACGGAGCACAAAATCAGGACTTTTAAAAGTCTGTTCCGATGAGGGACATCGCTCCAGAGGCTTAACTGGGGTGAAGCCCAGGCGGGGTCAGCGCGGCCTCAGGTCCCGCAGGGTCACAGAAGGATCAGGGGTGTCTGAGTGTCGCAGAGCTCACAGGTATTAGAATGGGGAAGCTGGCTACAGAGACAGAGCTGAGGAGTGACTCTCAGCTCAGGGTTACCTTGAAGCGGTCGCAGGCTCGGTCAGCTCGGAGCGTGGCCGGAGGCCAGGGTGACGGGAGTAATTGGGCGCTGTTCTCTGAGGGCGCACTGAGGAGTGGGGCCCCGGGCTCTCGGCTCCTCCGGGCCGGAGACCAGGAGGCCGCCATCTTCATTCCCGCCCTCCGGAACTCTACAGAAAGCGCTCAGGGAACAAAAGCTCCCGAAAGCAAACCTGAGCGGATTACTCAGCCCGGCCCCGGGTAAGGGCGGTACAACTCCGCCTGGGGCAAAGACGCTTGAGAATCACTACAACAGGCCCCTCCCCCAGAAGAGCCACAAGAAACCCAGCCGGACCAAGCTCACCTACCAAGGAGTGCAGTTTCAATACCAAGGAGAGGGGCGGAATTCCAGAGGAGGAGAAAGCAAAGCACGGAACTCATGGCTTTCTCCCCATGATTCTTTAGCCTTGCAGTTAATTTTTTTTTTCTTTTTCAATTTTTTTTCTCTTCTTCTGCTAAACTTTTTTAACTTTTACCCTTTTCTTTTTCAACGTTTTTTAACTAGTTTATCTAATATATATTTTTTTTCCTTTTTATATTTTTTCTTTATTGGTTTTCTTTTTTTAATTGTTTTTTGTTTGTTTGTATGTTTGTTTTTCTTTCTGAACCTTTTTATCCCCTTTCTCCCCCCTCACGATTTGGGATCTCTTCTGATTTGGCTAAAGCATATTTTCCTGGGGTTGTTGCCACCCTTTTAGTATTTTACTAGCTCCTTCATATACTCTTATCTGGACAAAATGACAAGTCGGAAAAATTCACCACAAAAAAAAGAACAAGAGGCAGTTACCAAAGGCTAGGGACCTAATCAATACAGACATTGGTAATATGTCAGATCTAGAGTTCAGAATGACGATTCTCAAGGTTCTAGCCAGGCTCGAAAAAGGCATGGAAGATATTAGAGAAACCCTCTCGGGAGATATAAAAGCCCTTTCTGGAGAAATAAAAGAACTCAAATCTAACCAAGTTGAAATCAAAAAAGCTATTAATGAGGTGCAATCAAAAATGGAGGCTCTCACTGCTAGGATAAATGAGGCAGAAGAAAGAATTAGCGATATAGAAGACCAAATGACAGAGAATAAAGAAGCTGAGCAAAAGAGGGACAAACAGCTACTGGACCACGAGGGGAGAATTCGAGAGATAAGTGACACCATAAGACGAAACAACATTAGAATAATTGGGATTCCAGAAGAAGAGGAAAGAGAGAGGGGAGCAGAAGGTATATTGGAGAGAATTATTGGAGAGAATTTCCCCAATATGGCAAAGGGAACAAGCATCAAAATCCAGGTGGTTCAGAGAACCCCCCTCAAAATCAATAAGAATAGGTCCACACCCCATCACCTAATAGTAAAATTGACAAATCTTAGTGACAAAGAGAAAATCCTGAAAGCAGCCCGGGAAAAGAAGTCTGTAACATACAATGGTAAAAATATTAGATTGGCAGCAGATTTATCCACAGAGACCTGGCAGGCCAGAAAGGGCTGGCATGAGATATTCAGGAAAACACTTCCCCAAAGCCATTGACTGGGGAAACGAGAATGGTTGATTTTTGTGTTTTGTTTTGTTTTTTCTACAGCCAGTGGGGCTCAAAGACTGGAATTTTAGAGGTCTGTGGCATGGCCAGTGTAGAGCCCTGAGGGTGTAGTGTGCTCCAATGAAGAAGTAAAGCCGAGTCTGAGAGCAGACAGCACAATCTGAGAATCCCCTGGGATGCACTGAGAGACATGGTTCCCACTTCTTGGAGCACATCTGGGAGACGTGGCATTGCCTCTCTAGGGAAAAAAGAGTTGGCTGGCACCATTTCCTTCCCCCACCCCTTAGCATAAACTGACTTCAGTAAGCAGCACAGCACAAATAGTGGCAGCTTAAACCACTTACACCAAGCCCCACACCCCTATACTCTGCAGGTGCTTCTCCTGTTGGACAAGTATGCCTGATAACCAGAGCAGTGGTACCCTCCTTCAGAAGACCAACACAAATCCCAGCAGGCACCTCAGCCCCTGACTATAAAGTTCTGCAAAGCATCAGCTCTAGTGGAAATAGCTTCAGGTCTCTTTCAAAAAGCAGACCAGAGCACACCTAGTTAAAACTCACCACACTCTGGCCCTTGCCACTGCAGGCAAAGAAAAACTCTGCAGAGAACTGATCTGAGGGAAAAAGAAACCAAAACATAGCAGCAAAGTGTAGCCAGCATACAACAGAGACACTTCCTGAAGTTCCAGTCACTGGACAGTGTATGACCTCTGTTTCATAAAGCCATTACTCTCAGGAGCAGAAACTATAACAGGCTTTCCTAACACAAAGAGGACAGACCCAGACAAAATGCCAAGATGGAGGAAAGCATTTCAAAAGAAAGAACAAGGAAAAGTCATGACCAGGGATCTAATAGAAACAGATATAAGTAAAATGTATGATTCGGAATTTAAAGGAAAAATCATAAGGTTATTAGCTGGGATTGGGAAAAGTGTAGAGACACCAGGGAGTCCCTTCCTACAGTGATAAATTCCTAAAATCCAGTCACACCGAAATGAAAAATGTAATAACTGAGATTTGAAACCAATGGATATAATGACAACAAGGATGGACGAAGCAGAGGAATGAACAAGTAATATAGAAGATAAAGTTACGAAGCTGAAAAGAGAGGGAAAGAAAAATATTAGATTACAAATGTAGACTTAGGGAACTCAGTAGCTCCATAAAACATAGTAACATTTGTATCATAGGAGTCCCAAAGAAGAAGAAAGGGAAAAGGGGGCAGAAGGTTTATTTGAGGAAAGTATAGCTTTAAACTTCCTTAATCTGGGGAAGGAAACAGACATCCACATCTAAGAGGCAAAGAGAACTCCCATCAAAATCAACAAAAGGAGGTCAACACCAAGACATATCATATGTAGTTAAATTTGGGAGTTGAGGGAAATTGGAAGGGGAGGTGAACCATGAGAGACTATGGACTCTGAAAAACAATCTGAGGGTTTTGAAGGGGCGGGAGTGGGAGGTTGGGGGAACCAGGTGGTGGGTATTAGAGAGGGTACGGATTGCATGGAGCACTGGGTGTGGTGCAAAAACAATGAATACTGTTACACTGAAAAGAAATTTAAAAAAAAAAGAAAAAAGAAAAATTCCTAAAAGCAGCAAGACAAAAGAAGTCCCTAACTCACAAGGGAAGACAAGTGAGGGCAGCAGCAGATGTCTCCACAGAAACTTAGCAGGCCAGAAGAGATGGCCTGATATATTCAATGTGCTAAATAGGAAAAATATGCAGCCAAGAATATTCTATCCAGCAAGGCTATCATTCAGAATACAAAGAGAGATAATGTGTTTCCCAGACAAACAAAAACTAAAGGAGTTCATGACTGAGCCAGCCCTGCAAGAAAAATTAAAGGGGACTGTTTGAATAGGGAAGAAAGACCAAAACTGACAAAGACTAGAAAGGAACAGAAAAAACTCCAGAAACAATAACAGAACAAGGAATAAAATGGCACTAAATGTGTATCTAACAGTAATTACTCTAAGTGTAAATTGATTAAATGCTCCAATCAAAAGATATAGGGTGTCAGAATGGATTTTTTAAAAAGACCCATCTATATGCTGCCTACATGAGACATATTTAGACCTAAAGACACCTGTAGATTGAAATTGAGGAAATGAAGGAATATTTATCATGCAAATGGATGTCAAAAGAAAGCCAGAGTAACAATATTTATATCATATAAACCATATAAATGGTAGATTTTAAACCAAAGACTGTAACAAGAGATAAAGAAGGGCACTACATCATAATAAAGGGGTCTATCCAACAAGATCTATTATTGTAAATATTCATGCCCCCAATTTGAGAGCACTCAAATATATAAAACAATAATAAACTTAAAGGACCTCATTGATAATAAACAATAAGAATAGGAGACTTTTAACACCTGACTTACAGCAACAAACAAATTATCTCAGCAGAATATCAACAAGAAAACAATGGCTTTGACCAGATGGACTTAACAGATATATTCAGAACATTTCATCCCAAAGCAGCAGAGTACATATTTTTTTCAAGTGCACATGAAACATTCTCCAGAACAGATTACATACTAGGTAGAAAATCAGGCCTCAAAAGTTCAAAAAGATTAAGATCATACCATGCATATTCTCCAACCACAGGAAAATTTTCAGAAAGACCATAAATACATGGAGGCTAAAGAACATCTTACTATGGAATGAATGGGTCAACCAGGAAACTAAAGAAGCAATAAAAAAATACATGGAAACAAATGAAAATGAAAATACAATGGTCCAAAACCTTCAGGATGCAGCAAAAATGGTCCTAAGAGGGAAGAATATACCAATGCAAACCTACCCCAAAAAAAACAAGAAAAATCTCAAATAGGGGCACCTAGGTGGCTCAGTTGGCTAAGTGTCCAACTCTTGATTTCAGCTCAGGTCATGATTTCAGGATTGTGAGACTGACCCCCATGTCAGGCTCCACATTGGGATAGACCCTTCTTGAGATTCTCTCTCTCCCTCTGCCTCTCCTCTTCTCTTTCTCTCCCGATCATGCTTTAAAAAAAATTCAAGTACATAACTTTACACTTGAAGGAGCTAGAAAAAGAACAGCAAATGGAGCTCAAAGCAAGTAGAAGAAGGGAAATAATCAAGATTAGAGCAGAAATAAATGATATAGAACAAAAACAAAAACCCCGGTAGAACAGATCAATGAAACCAGGAGCTGGTTCTTTGAAAGAATTAATAAAATTGGTAAACCCCTAGCCAGAGTTATGAAAAAGAAAGGAAATGGACCCAAATAAATAAAATAATGAATAAGAAAAAAGAGATCACAACCAACAGCACAGAAATACAAATAATTGTAAGAGAACATTATGGTGGGGGTTGGGGGGGAGATGAACCATGAGAGACTGTGGACTAAGAGGGGTGGGGTATTAGGTGAGCATGGTTGGGGGTATTAAGGAGAACACGTATTGCTTGGAGAACTGGGTGTGAGGCATAAACAATGAATCTTGGAACACTGAAAAATAAAATAAAGCTTAAATTGAAAAAAAAGAGAATATATGGCAAATTAGATGCCAAAAAATTGGGCAATCCAGAAGAAATGTATAAATTTGTAAAAACATATAAACTACCAAAACTGAAACAGGAAGAAGAGAAAACTTGAACAGACTGAAAACCAGCAAAGAAATTAAATCCATAATCAAAAATCTCCCAACAAACAAAAGTCTAGGGCCAGATGGCTTCACAGGGGAATTCTACCAAACATTTAAAGAAAAGTTAGTACCTATTCTTCTCAAACTATTCCAAAAAGTAGAAATGGAATGAAAACTTCCAAACTCATTCTACAAGGCCATCATTACATTGATTCCAAAACCAGACAAAGATCCACTAAAAAAGAGAACTATAAGCCAATATCCCTGAAGAATATGGATACAAAAATTCTCAACAAAATACTAGCAAATTAAATCCAAGAGTACATAAAAAGATTCATTCACCATGATCAAGTATGGTTTATTCGTGGGCTGCAAGGGTGGATCAATATTTGCAAATCAATCAGTGTAATACACCACATTAATAAAAGAAAGGATTCTTATCCTTTCTTTTATGATTCTCTCAATGGATGCAGAAAAAGATTTGACAAAGTACAGCATCCATTCTTGATAAAAACCCACAATAAGAAGGGATAGAGGGAACATACTTCAGTATTGTAAAGGCCATATATTAAACACCCACAGCAAATTTCATCCTCAATGGAGAAAAGCAAAGTTTTTCCTCTACAGTCAAGAACAAGACAGGGATGTCTACTTTCACCACTATTGCCTCAGCAATCAGACAACAAAAAAGAAATAAAAGGCATCCAAATCCAAAAGGAAGAAGTCAAACTTTCACTATTTGCAGGCAACATGATACTCTATGTAGAAAACACAAAAGACTCCACCAAAGAGGTGTTAGAACTGATACACAAAATCAGTAAGGTGGCAGGATAGAAAATCAAAATACAGAAATCTGTGGCATTTCTATACACCAATAATGAAGCAGCAGAAAGAGAAATCAAGGAATCAATCCCATTTACAATTGCTCCAAAAACCATAAGACACCTGGGAATAAACCTAACCAAAGAGGTAAAAGATCTGTACTCTGAAAACTATAGAACTTATGAAAGAAATTGAATATGACACAAAGAAATGGGAACACATTTCATGCTCATGGGCTAGAAGAAAAAATATTGTAAAGTGTCTATATTACCCAAAGCAATCTACACATTTAATGCAATCCCTATCGAAATATCACCAGCATTTTTCACAGAACTAGAACACAATCCTAAAATTTGTATGGACCATGAGAGACCCCAAATAGCCAAAGCAATCTTGAAAAAGAAAAAACAAAGCTGGAGGCATCAAAATTCCAGACCTCAAGTTATATTACAAGGCTGTAGTGATCAAGACAGTATGGTACTAACACAAAAAACAGACATAGCTCAATGACAGAATAGAAAACTCAGAAATGGACCCACAACTATATAGTCAACTCATCTTCAAAAACGTAAGAAAGAATATCCAATGGAAAAAAGACAGTCTCTTTAACAAGTGGTTTTGGGGAAACTGAACAGCACCATGTAAAAGCATGAAATTCTACTGTTCTCTTACACCATATGCAAAAATAAAATCAAAATGGATAAAATACCTACATCAAAATTGTACAGGAGAACACAGGCAGTAACCTCTTTGACATTGACCACAGCAACTTCTTACTAGACATGTCTCCTGGGGCAAGGGAAACAGAAGCAAAAATAAACTACTGGGACTTCATCAAAATAAACACCTTCTGCACAGTGAAGGAAGCAGTCACCAAAACTAAAAGACAACCTTCAGAATGGGATAAGATATATGCAAATCACATATCTGATAAAGGCCTAGCATCCAAAATCTATAAGGAACTTATCAAACTCAACACCCAAAAACCAAATAAACCATTTTAAAAATGAGAAGATATGAATAGACACTTTTCCAAAGGAGACATCCAGATGCCAACAGACACATGAAGAGATACTCAACAGCACTCATTGTCAGGGAAATACAAATCAAAACTATAATGAGATATCATCTCATACCTGTCAGAATGGCTAAACTCAACAACACAGGAAACAACAGGCCTTGGCAAGGATGTGCAGAAAGAGGAACCCTCTTTCACTTTTGGTGGGAATACCAACTGGTGCAGCCACTCTGGAAAAAAATGGAGGTTACTCAAAAAGTTAAAAATAGAACAATCTTACAATCCAGTAATTGCACTTCTAGCTTTTTACCCAAAGGATATAAAAATACTGATTTGAAGGGATATATGCACCTTGATGGTTTATAGCAGCATTATCAACAATAGCCAAATTATGGAAAGAGCCCAAATGTCCAACTAATGAATATATAAAGAAGATGTGGTACATGCATATACAATGGAGTATCACTCAGCCGTAAAAAAGAATGAATTGCCATTTGCAATGACATGGATGGAGCTAGAAACTATTATGCTAATCAAAGTAAGTCAGAAAAAGACAAATACATATGATTTCACTCATATGTGGAATTTAACAAACAAAACAAAGGAACATGGTGAGGGGGAGGAAAACCATATAATTCTCTTAACTATAGAAAACCAAACTGAGGGTTGCTGGAGGGGAAATGGAAGGGGAATGGGGCTAAATGGTGATGGGGATTAAGGAGGGCACTTGTGATGAGCACCAGGTGTTGTATGCAAATGATGAATCACTAAATTCTGCACCTGAAACTAATATTATACTGTATGTTAATTAACTGGAATTTAAATAAAAACTTAAAACTTTAAAAAAAGAAAAAAGGAAGGGAGCCTGGGTGGCTCAGTCGTTAAGCGTCTCCCTTCAGCTCAGGTCATGATCCCAGCGTCCTGGGATCGAGCCCCCACATCAGGCTCCCTGCTCAGTGGGGAGTCTGCTTCTCCCTCTGCCACTTCCCCTGCTTGTGTTCCCTCTTTCACTATGTCTCTGTCTACTGTCAAATAAATAAATAAAATCTTCAAAAAAAGAAAGGAAAATAAGTAAATAAAAACCTCTCTGTGGCTCCTAACATGATGAAATTGACCACCCCATTAAACAAGATTTTCAACTTTGCAAAACATGCCTGGAGACATTTTTCTGGAGTTTAATACTGGTGTTTAAAGTTTAATGCTGATTTTCAAAGTCTACGACTAAAATCAAAGTTTACCCGGGGTTTCAATAATTTCATAATACAACATGTGGTAGGCATTTAATGTTTCATTTGCTAATGGCACTGTTCTGGGAACTCACATTTTTTTCAGGTATTTTGTTCCAATTTTTTATTGCCACTTTCTCTCATCTCCAGAGTTTTCCTGTTGTCCTCTGAACTTGAAGACATAAAATAAAATATTGTGAATTTTGCTTGTAAATCATTAAACTAACATTCAGTAAAATGGAAAATTTCTTCAAGCAACAAAGGAAACAATTACAGATGACTGGGAAAACCTCTCTGATATCACACATAACCTTCAGTGCTCCATTATAACCAAAGTTTTCATGTAGCTTCATAGTTCTTATTTGTCTTTCTCCTTGACACTCTTGTTGGTGTTTTCTAAATGTGTCTAATGATACAGATCATTTGGGGTGCTTATAAAAAAAATGCCAAATCCCAAAACCCTCCTCTGGAGATTCTGATTCAGAAAGTCCAAGGTGGGATCCAAGACGCTGTAACTACCTGCCTGTTTGTCTCAGGTGATTCTGCATGAAGCTAAGTTACCTGCGGGTACGACAGAGGAAAATAACAGATACAGCTCTTCCCAACTTCCCACACCTCATTGCCTCTTGCAACCATTCCAGGCTCTCCCTGGATTCTCCCTTGGACTTTGGTACCTTCTCTTTGCTATTCAAACTGTGCTCCTCAGACCAGAGCCAACAGCAGCTTCACCTGAGAGCTTGAGAGAAATACAGAATCTCAGGCTCCACCACAGAGTTTCAGAATCTTCACTTGAACAAGATCCCCAGGTGAGATAGATACAGAATAGAGATAAATAGAGATAGGGATAGAGATAGATAGAGATAGAGATAGAGATGATAGATATAATCTCCATGGAAGAGTAAAAAGCACTGAAAGAGAAGTGTTTCCCAAACATTTTGGTAAACACCAAAATCATATGGGGCCTTCCTAAACATGCAGCAGCTAGGTTCCACCCCAGACAAGAGGGTGATTCTGATGCATATCAAAATTTAAGAAGCACTACATCTGAAATCAATATTACACTGTATGTTAACTAACTGGAATTTAAATTAAAACTTTCTTTAAAATTCATTTGAAAAAAAAGAAAGAAAGAAAGAAGCACTGCCCAAATCGCTTCTGCTCACAATTCTAACTTTGGCTGAGACAGGACTGTAATTTTTTTTTATTATTTTTCAAGGAAAAGGGGAAATTTTAGATATCTTCCTAAACACTAAAAAAGTTATCAAATACAGCTTCTTCATCTTAAAGTAACAGAAACCTGGTTGAAACGGCGAGGCTGGCAAAACCTCCCCGGAACCAAGGGCTCAATCACCCATATCCTGGTTGTGCCCTAGGCCAAGTGTCTTGTTGCCCAAGCTGAAGGGCTTCTGGCCAGGCTCCACTGTGAGGTCCAGTGAGATCCTCAGCACCTCCTTTTTCTCTTCATTGGGTCTCCCCATATACATCCAGGTCAGGCAGGTGTACCACTTGGCTTCTCTGTCCCTTTGTTCCTTTCACGAGAGTCCCCAGTCCCTGCTCCCTCCAGGTAGACCTTTCCTCCCTGTTCCATGTGCTCTTTCCTAACTTTCTGCACTAGAAGCTGAGCAGAAGTTTCCTCTGATCTTCCTGAAAGTGCCTCCCCCTATACAGTCCTGTCTTCTTCTCCAGACACATCTATACTCTCTCCTTGGCTCCCTCTCCCTCTCTCTCTCTCTCATTATATGGCTTTAAGATAGCTAACACCCATACAGCACGTTCTACATGCCAAACACTGCTCTTTGCCATTCACTTATATTAACTCATAGTCTTAACAACAACCGTACAAAGTAGGTACGATTATTATCCTTCAAAAGATAAGTACACTGAGACATGGCAATTCATTAACTTGCCCATATTAAGTTTCCAGAGCTGGTAAGTCAGACAGTCAGATTCAAAATTAGCTCATTTGACTCCAGAGTCCACTCTTCAGCCCATACACTCCAATGCCCCCAAAGCCCACACCATCTTCCCTGAGGTCTGTGCCTCACATCACTGATTGACCTCCAAAACTGGAACATCAACACATTTACCCCTTTCCCTGACTTAAGAAATACCACCAAATTCCTCTCTTCTTTTTTCTTAAGTTTTCATCTAAATTCCAGTTAGTTAACATACAATGTAATTCTAGTTTCAGGTATACAATATAGTGATTCAACACTGCCATACAACACCCAGTGTCCATCACAACAAATGCCCTTCTTAATCCCCATCACCTGTTTTACCCATCCTCCTACCCATCTCTCTACTGGTAACCACCAGTTTGTTCTCTGTAGCTAAGAGTCTGTTTCTTGGCTTGCCTCTTTCTCTCTCTTTTTCCCCACTTTGCTCATTTGTTTTGTTTCTTAAATTCTAAATATGAGTGAAATCATGTATTTGTCTTTTTCTAATTTATTTCACTTAGCATGATGCTCTCTAGTTCCATCCACATCATTGCAAACAACATGATTGCAGTCTTTTTTGCGACTGAGTAATATTCCAGTGTGTGTGTGTGTGTGTGTGTGTGTGTGTGTGTGTGTGTGACATTGTTTTCCATTCATCGGGTGATGGACTGATATGTGAATTCAGTAATCGCAAGACAGAAAGTCAATGTACAGAAATCTGTTGCATTTCTATACACCAATAATGAAGCAGCACAAAGAGAAATTAAGGACTCAAGTCCATTTACAACCACACCAAAAACAGTATCTAGAAACAAACCTAACCAAAGAGGTAAAAGATCTGTACTCTAAAAACAATAAAACACTGATGAAAGAAATTGAAGGTGACACCAACAAATGGAAAGATATTCTATGCTCGTGGGCTGGAAGAACAAATATTATTAAAATGTCTATACCACCCAAAACAACCTACATATTTAATGCTGCCAACATCTTTCAGAGAGCTAAAACAAACAATCCTAAAATTTGTATGAAACCACAAAAGGCCCCAAATAGCCAAAGAAACCTTGAAAAAGAGAAAGCAAAGCTAGAGGCATCACAATTACAGATTTCAAGTTATATTACAAAGCTGTAGTCATCAAAATTGTATGGTAATGTTTCAAAATAGACACACAAATCAATGGAACAGAATAGAAAACCCAGAAATTGTAAGGGCCTATTTAGCCAGAACGACTCCATCTTGGTTAAAAGCCATTTTGTTGTTTGTACAGTAAAACTTAAACTGACCCTATCCCCAACCCCAGAGAAACTTACTTAGAAGCAAGTCTGGGAAACCAGTAAAATATGGTCGGCTAGTTCCTAATAACAGAGCCCAGAATACAAGGCCATGTCAGCCAGTTCCTGATAACAGAGCCCAGAATACAAGGACGAGTCAGGCCAGATGGAGACATCCAATCAGTAAAAGTACACATATTGTCTCCCTAACCACCGAAGAATGTAAACCCCGCCTTTTGAGCGCCAAACTTGAGCGACAATTCTGACAAGAGTAATAGGTTAGTTCAAACAGCTACTAAAAGGTAAATTGTAATTCAATTGGCCATCTGCGTGTGACCTAACATAACTATACAATGTTACAATCTCATTGGCCACCTATATGTGGCCAAGCTTTTGCTCTATAAAAGTTAGTCTGTGAGACTGGGAGGGATCGTTCTCTTTGGATGTGGCCCTGACCAGTCAGTCAATCAATTCTTGAGCCTGTAAGCTGAGGGTGGTCACTCTCTTCGGAGGCGACCCTGACTGGTCAGTCTGTCAATTCTTGAGCCTGTAAGCTGGGAGTGGTCGCTCTCTTCAAAGACGGCCCTGGCTGGTCAGTCTAATTTCTAATACTTAGCATAAAATAGAACTTTGCATAACTTTCACCTTGTCTCGGTCTCGTTTCCCTGGCCAATCAGTCTAACTTCTAATACTTATCATAAAATAAAGCTTTAAATAACTTTCACTTTGTTTCAGTCTCATTTCATTTAATAGTGAATCTAACAAAATGAACCCAAAACTAAATGGTCAATTAATCTTCAGCAAATCAGCAAAGAATATCCAACAGGAAAAAAGTGTCTTCAACAAATAGTAATAAGTTCCTCTTTTGTGGTTGAAGGAGATGATGGCTAGAACATGAACCTTGATGTGGCCTTGTCAACCCTCTCTTTTCTCTACTGTCCTTAGCTGCCTTTCAAGGGAATAGTCAGAATTTAAACTTTACAAAATTTAATTTATTTAATTTTATTCCATTTTAACTAATTTAACTAATTGATTTTAGTTCTATTTAATTTTAAAGAATTTTAATGTTTATATATCAGAATATGAAAATGAAGCACTCACCCAGTAACAGTGATTGGAAAGTAAAAGTACAGCTGTTCTCCCATACATGACCTAAGAATTGAGTTCACCTGAGGAAGAAATAGGCAAGTGGCGGGGGGGCGGGGCGGGGAACTTCTGAGAGGAAATGATCCAAAGCAGCCCTTCCTGAGCAAGACAAGGCTTGGTGACATGGGCTAAAGCACTTGGAATGTAAATGCCCTAGTCGGGACACAGAGCACTGCACTGGCTAGGAGTCTTGGTGTTGATAAGAGGAGACAAGCTTATGCAACCTCTTGTTGTTGACGAGAGAAGTTGGTGCAACTTCCCCCGCAGAGGAAATACAGGGAGCTGAAAACCCATCTAAGAGCTGTGCCACCAGGCACAACCACACAAATAGAGTAAGGTTCCTTAAACTGCACAATTTGCCATGCTTGTGTTATGAATGACACTGGAACCATTCACAGGATGGTGTAGTCTGCCTTTAGGATAATGAGGAAACTGCATTACATGCTCAACTTGTCATGAAGAGAACAGAATCCCTCCGGTTAGAAAGGCTCTAGGAAAAGTAGCTAAATTTTTGCTGCCTATGACAGAAGAGAAAAGAAGAACCCAGAAAGAGGGCTGAAATGAAAGCTTGTAGGAGGAAGGACTTTTGTGGGTTTCCTGGTAGCTTCTTTGAGAAAGGAGGTTGTGAGTTGGCCAGTCTTCAGAGGTCATATGAAGACACATTTGTCCTTCACTAGGTGGGAAGACCACAGCAACCACCCCAGGGCCAAGATGTAGGCATAAGGAAGTACAGAGACCTGCCTACCTAGAGCCAGGTTTCCTGCAGGAAGCAGAAGTAAATCTGGAAACCAGACTGGAGTAGAGTGGGAGCAACATGTCTCCTCATGAATGAAGGACCAGAGGGAGGTGGGGACTCTGTGCCGGGGAAGCTGTGCCAACCAAACCAATGACGTCCAGATTATCTTGTGATGTAGGGATACAGAAATTCTTCCCTGAAAACATGACTGATTTCCCTTCATTTCTTAAGAATGTTCATCTGTAAAAAATCCAATTTGTCTTGGTCAAAGTAAGGAAGAGAACAAGTTCATAGGGTATAGCATAGTGACTAAGAACATACTTTCTGTATTAGACTACCTGGGTTCAAATCCTGAATCCATCAAAGACTGGGTGACCTGGAACAAGTTATTTATTTACCCTATGCCTCACATTTGGCTTCTATAAGAAATGGGGGATGATAATAGTTCTTACCTTGAGAAATAGTGTGATTATTAAATAAAATAAGACAGGTAAAGCTATTAGAATGATGATGAGTATATAATAAGCATTCATTAGATGTTAACTTTTACTATTGGGTAAAAAGGAGAAGGCCTTAAAGAAATGGGCCTCAATGGGACACTTGGGCGGCTCAGTTAATTAAGTGTCTGCCTTGGGCTCAATTCATGATCCCAGAGTCCTGGGATCAAGTCCCACATCCAGCTCCATGCTCAGTGGGGAGCCTGCTTCTTCCTCTGCCTACCACTCCTCTTGCTTGTGCTCTCCATCTCTCTCTCTCTCTCCATCTCTCCAGCAAAAAAAAATAAATAAAATCTTTTTTTTCAAGATTTTATTTATTTATTTGACAGACAGATATCACAAGTAGGCAGAGAGGCAGGCAGAGAGAGGGAGGAAGCAGGCTCCCCTCTGAGCAGAGAGCCCAATTTGGGGCTCGATCCCAGGACCCTGAGATCATGACCTGAGCCAAAGGCAGAGGCTTAACCCACTGAGCCACCCAGGTGCCCCAATAAAATCTTTTTTTAAAAAAAGAAAGAAGTGGGTCTCAACTTTAATGTGTAAGAACCTTCTCTAAATACAGATGTCAAGGGAATCCAGGTTTGATATGAGGAAACCTACATTTTTAGTGCCTCTCTGGATAACACAGATGCAGGTGGTCTCAGAGTACCTTGTTAGGAACCCTCCCCTCAGGGATACCTGTAATGGTGGCAACTCTCCATCCCAATCAAAAACCCACAGGCAATTTGTAAGGACAAAGTCCAAAAGGAGGTGAGATGGAGACAGTGGTGGTGCTGCTCTTCTGGACCACAGCATTCCTTCCACACTAGTGCTAGTCCTACTCTTCAAGCACCTACCAGAACATGGCCTTGCACAGAGCAACAGGATTTGACAAGGGTACCTCAGTACTGTTCATACACAGCATCTTCCATTCTCAAAGAGGCTTTTTGTGAGGACTTCCCCTGATTTTACAGTTTTTCTATTCCTCTACTCTGAATGTTCTGTTTTTAAAGAGGGCTCAAAGATTTATGCTGTCCCAGTTTGAATTGACACTCATTCATGGGCTTGGGAAATTCTTCTGCAGCACACTGAGAAGAAGAAATGGCAGAGCTTTCTTGAGCACTTTGAACAGCAAGGCAACCCTCCAGATGTCCCTCTAGCTCCTCCAGAACACCAGGAGCAGCCCTGGATTCCAAACAAGAGTAGGCTGAGACCCAAAAATGCTCTTTGTGGTCTTGGATCCTTCCAACCCCATCCTAGAATGAAGAAAATTCAGAATTGTGCCTAACAGATTCCCTTGAAGTCTCCTACCACAATGTTGTAAGTAAGCACTTAGCCTCCCACTCACTTAGCAATGACAGAGTACTTGAGAATTACAAAGTGCAGGAAGGACACATGGTTTTGTTGCTTTGTGGGCTCCATGCCGGAATTACCTCCCTAAGAACCACATACACAAAGATGATTTGCTGGGGAGGGAAGGTAGAGGGAGTGGACTTGCCTTTCATGCAAGACGGCTCCTCAGCTAGAGTCTCTTTCCATGTGTTCCTTCTGTACTGCTTGCCACAGGATTTGAAATTAGGGCAAAATTATCCTACTGACTTTTATTTTAATTTTTCCAGGTAACTTAAATGCTACATGGATCATTTTCCTTATACCATCATTATGCCAACCATTTAGCTGTCTTCTTTTAAATTGCATTCCTGGGGCACCTGGGTGGTTCAGTTAGTTAAGCATCTGACTCATGATTACTTTCAGGTCATGAGCCCAGGGTTGTGGGATTGAGCCCTGTGTCAGGCTCCCCACCCAGCACGGAGTCTGCTTGAGTTTCTCTCCCTCTGCTCCTCCCCCTGCTTGCATTCTCTCTCTCTCTCAAATAAATAAATAAATCTTTAAAAATAAAATAAAAAAATAAGTCCCATTCCCATCTTGTCTTCTTTGGAGTATGATTAAAGAAACATGGGCTTTGAAGTCTGACAGATATAGTTTGATCTTGGCCCTGCCACTTGACCTCTGTGTAAATATAGGCAAGTTACTTAACTTCTGTTTATCTAAATTTCTTTATCTGTAAAATGCTGCAGTCTAACATTAATTTTTCCTACTGGGCATTGAGATGCCCTAAGAACCTCTAAGATTCGTGGAAAACTCTTTCTTATTCACACTGTATAGCTACAACATTATTCCCCCTTAAAAATCAGGATCAACGGGGCACCTGGGTGGCTCAGTGGGTTAAGCCTCTGCCTTTGGCTCAGGTCCTGGGATCGAGCCCCACATCGGGCTCTCTGCACAGCAGGGAGCCTGCTTCCCCCTCTCTCTCTGCTTGCTTCTCTGCCTACTTGTGATCTCTCTCTTTCTCTGTTGAATAAATAAATAAATAAATATCTAAAAAAAAAATCAGGATCAACAACTCCATACAGTATAGTAATGCTCTTCTTTGCCTGTTGTTTCAGTGACACAATGAATCCAAAGAGATCAAGTGGAATTTTCAACTTCTAGCTTAATTGAGCCATTTTGTGTCCAGAAGTGGAAATAAGCCTCTGCTGGAAACTAAACTTAAAAGACTTCTAAATCAACAGAGCCTAAAGTTGCAGAAATGTATATTACTAGGTACAGTAGTGAAAGGAGTCAGGCTACTTCCTCCCTTTGATGGGCTTATGGGATACTGATAGAAAATGGAAGAAACCTTAGATAACTTACTAGTTCAGAGCATATACTATATCTTACAGGACAGCACCCTAACCCATCAGGTGTTGTCTGCTGGTGGACACATAAATGAGTAAACAATAGATTATTCTTTCCTTCCAGTCTTCCCAGTATTCTCAGGAGTAGGACTATAATGATGTAGCTGGTACCAGAAAATCATGTGAAATATTCTTTAGGCCAGTTTCTTCCCCTTCATTAATTGGTCAAAAAGAACTTCCCAGGAGTCTGAACTACTTGTTTGCACAATTTATTTGTACCTTTACTACTTGTTCAAGCCTGATTTGATAGAGAGATAGATAATTTATATTATATACTTATATTACATATTATAATGCTGTTATAATGTGTATATATAATGTATATATTATAATGTAGTATAACATATAACATTATATATTATAATATAATGTAATATTTAACATCATATAACATAGTATGTATATGTGTGTGTGCAACACATGTGTGTGCATGCTAAGGTCCCTACCAGATACTTTGGGCATTACTGGATAAGCTGGATCATAAGATCTAAGTAGCAAAGCAGCTTATGCTTATGGATTACTTAATAAATAAGTTAAAGCAGCAAAAACAAATCAGAGATATGAATACAAATAACCCACTGAGTGCTATGCCTCTTTCTTAGTAGTAGGACTTGAGATGCAGCAATGTGTCTTTCACTTTGAAGGAAATGATCTCCATAAACCCCAGACCATAGAATTCCTAGAAATTTCACTAGTGCAGTCAACTTATCTCCCATCCTCTGGCATGTATGTGTCTAGCAAAGGCAGCTAGGATATTTGCTTGTTTCTGTTTACTAGGTCCATCAACACCATGTTATCGGTGTAGTGGAGAACATGATATTCTATGGAAAACTGACATGTTCAAGGCCTCTGCAGATTTGATTTTGACAGTTGGTATGGCACTTGCATAAAACAGTAAAGCTATAATGCTGTCCCAACAACATGAAAAAGACAAAATAACTGCTTACTTCTTGTGTTCTTTTCTGTTGATTTAGAGAAATAAGCATATCCCAGAACTAAAGCTATATATCAGGTACCAGAGACTGATGCTGGCACTATTCTCTACTGTGTCTCCAAAGACTTCTAACTGGCCTTACCAATGATAATAGAACCATTGCACAAACCAGATATCCATTGTTGGGATTCTCCCAGGAGCCAAGACTATCCATTCCATCTACAAAACAGAAAATAATTGCTGAGTGGGTTCATATATCTACTTGGCCCAGTATTGTAGGCAGAATTTCTAAAATCATCCCCCAAAGGTGATCTACTCTAATCCCAGGAACCCGTGGATATGACGAGCTATCATCTTCATGATTATAATAGTTATAATGACAGAGTTGGCTTTAAGACAAAAATATTATCTGACTGAACCTAATCTGATCATATAAGCCTTTAAATGCAGAGCACTTTCTCCAGCTGGTAGCATAAGGAAAAGTCAGAGAGATCCAATATGGGAGAAGAACTTGTTGCATCATTCCTGGTTTTGAATATGGAAAGGGGTGGTCACATGCCAAGAAGAGCAGGCAATCTCTGGGAACAGAGGAGAACCTCCCTGGCCAATAGCCAGTAAGGAAACTGATATCCCAGTCCCACAAGAACAAGTAGCTGAATTCTGCCAACATCCTGATGAGCTCTGCAGCGGGTTTCTCCACAGAGGTTTCAAAAAGAGTCTAGCCCACAGGATACCTTTGACTTTGGAAAACCCTAAAGTGAGATTCCAACCAAGCCTCCCCAGAAAGCTGATCTACAGAACTGTGAGCTAATAAATGAGTGTCATTTTAAGCCACTCAGTTTGTGGTAATTTGATACACAGCATAGAAAACTAATACACTAATACAAACTGTGAGAAGGACTCAGGTGAAAACTCTATCATCTGACACCTATCAACCCTACTCTGACAGACCACAATAGCATTTTTGGTCATCAGGGATTAGTGTTACTTCAGAGTCACCATACAACAACCCCTGAAAAGTTTCAGTATTTCCCATTTTCTGGTTCACAAACCCTTTAGGGAAAAGCTAGGAGAGAGGTTTAGAGCACATACTTGTGCGTCTGTTGCAGGATCCTTTCTTGAAAAGATGTTCTTCACTTCATTCAAGGGGCTCCTCTCTGACAGCTGGCTTAGATCTTAGAATTAAGTGATAGATTGTGACTATTTAAATTATTTCTCTGTTCACCAGAACTGGAATTGTTTTGATGATACATATTAAATAAAACTTTAGTAGGTCATTGTATTTGTTTCATATTGCTGCTGTAACAAATAACTGCATACTTAGTGGCCTAACACAAATTTGTTATACTTCTGGAGCTCAAAAATCTGAAAATGTGTTTTGTAAAGCTATAATCAAGTGTAAGTAAAGCTGCATTCTTTCTGCAGGCTGATACAAATTGGTAATATCTTATAATTCTCTCCCAATGTCAGACATCTTACTTGTCCCTTGAAATCCTTGATGATGTAACTCTGGTTATGGGTCTGGAGTAATAAAAGGTGTTAGGATGAGTCTTGATGAATAGGCATCCCTGTGAAACAACTAGAAACAAGGTCGTGACAGAGACTTCAAACAACGGAGGTTATTACAAGAACTCAGATCATTAAAATCCACCTAGATTTCTCAATTTCATTTATTAGAATTCCATTCTTTATAATCAATGCCCCAACTTAAAAAAAAAAATTCTAGTGAGCCCTGAAGCCAAATTTCCTTTAATTCTGCAATCCACATCATCAAATTCTGAGTCTGATTTTTTTGATACATTAATGATGGCTATGAATACAAGAAATAAAAGATTCTTTTAAGGCAGTCATAAAAGCTCTCTGTTTTTCTGACTACACTTTCAGCCAAGAAATTTAACTCCTTGGTTTTAAATTTTTCTTTTTAAATGTTCTCCAATGTAGTCAGAAGCAGTTAACCCACTCCATAGACCTTGTGCTCCTCATATCCATGATAATACGCTATTGAAGCAGCACTTGGTCCCCCAAAGCCTTTCCTTTAACAGGCACTTTATTATAGACAACTACAGTTAATAATTTAAGTAGCTGTTTTGCCACTATATGCTAGTATCTGTGTTTCTTCAATGGATGCAGCCATTACTGCTTCAAACCTAACCAGGTCTTATCTCCATATTTGAGGGTGTGTTTCTTAGCATGCATGCGCGCGCGCGCGCACGCACACACACACACACACACACACCATCCTGTCCTCTAACAATCCACCACCATTTTCTTAAAGAAATCACCCCTTACCATTACATACAAAATCACCTGTTGAAAATTCAGCACCATTTTTTAAGAAACAAAATGGATGAGCACTTGGGAGGGAGGAAAAAAGAGAGAGGTGGGGGAACAAATCATGAGAAACTCTTAACTATAGAGAACAAACTGGGATGATGGAGAAAGGTAGGTGGGGGATGGGATAGGTGGGTAATTAATATTAAGGAGGGCATGTGTTATGAGCACTAGGTGTTATAGGTAAATAATGAACCACTGAACTCTACTCCTAAAACCCATATTGAACTGTATGTCAACTAACTAGAATTTTTTAAAAAAGAAAGAAAGGAAGGAAGTAAAGGAGAAGAAGGAGAAGAAGAAGCAAATGTTGACATGAAGGTGACATTCTGAGCCATCACATGGAAGATGGATATTTTGGAGGGCTTCCCAACCCACAGTGGACTTTGTTATAGCAAGAAATCAATCTTTATTGATTTAAGTCAGAGAGATTGGGGATTGTTTATTGCAGTAACATAATCTAATATATTATGACTGATACATATATTGATAACAGAAGGGGTAAGGGATATTGCCAAGCAATAATCTAAAATCTGTAGTCTTGGCTAAAAAATCATGCCATGGGAACAGAGGAAATGGATACTGGAGGCTGGAGAGATGGCAATTCAAGTTATCCAGTGGCAAATCATTTGGTAAGACTGTAGCTAACAGTAAACTGGGAGGAGGCAATTAGGTACTCAGTGAACTTGTATACAGAATTTAAAAACAGAACAAGGGTTATGTGTTTATTGCTGCATTTGGCAAAGATTACAAAAAAAATGAGCTCATAAAGCATCTGTCTTTTGTTTGTCTGTTTGCAAACCATAACAAAAAGAATATGGTGTCTAGAAGGATTGGAAGAGGTAACTGCTACCCAACACCAACAGGAAAGATATATTTGAGAAACAAAAGTTAATTAAAATCAGGCTTAAAGAAATATTCAAATCAAGAGCCAATTATACCTAGAGTTAACACCTGTGAGTGAATTCAGTCATCTCAAAAAAAAAAAAAAAAATCCCATTAAAGTGTCCCACCAATGAAATTCTTTCAGCTAGACAAAACAACTCAGAGGGGAAAAGGTGTTAAAAATGTGGTTGTCCCACTGCAGCCCAATAAACTCAAGGCATCTATAATTGGAGAGAGAGATCAGGATAAGAAAGCAAATACAGAAAATCTGAAAACTGTGTCTTTTTTTTTAAAGATTTTATTTATTTATTTGACAGAGAGAGAGATCACAAGTAGGCAGAGAGGCAGGCAGAGAGAGAGGAGGAAGCAGGCTCCCTGCTGAGCAGAGAGCCTGAAGTGGGGCTTGATCCCAATACTCCGAGATCATGACCTGAGCCAAAGGCTGAGGCTCAACCCACTGAGCTACCCAGGCGCCCCTGAAAACTGTGTCTTAAAAAAAAAAATGTGGATGTGATTATTTGACACATGGAACTGATTTTAATCATGCTGATAAAAGAGACTCCTAAGATTTTGAGATAATTGAATGACCCAAGATAACATGGGCTAGGACTAAAAGAGATTTTGTTCAAAATTTTGTTGAAAACAAGCCTTGGATTCCAAATATCTACAGACAGCAAATGGTCCAAGAAGGATGTTCACACCCTGTCCCAGTGCTCATTTTAAGTGTGGCCAATGGGACTAACGTCAAAGGAGGTGCTTTTTCTGAGGGAGAGGCAAAGGTTACAGGCATCAGACTCTACAGTCTTCTCAGATTGCCTACCTGGGGCCTAATCTGGAAATGATCCACTTAAAATAATCCACAGGACAAATCTCTAAGACCTTTCCAAGTTTCTCCCTGAGAATTAACCATCCTCCTTGATGTAGTAAAAACACTATTTTTGTACCTCTCCTGTATTATAATCATGTATATCCTCCATCTAAACTTAGTTCCTTATGTCCTCCATCCAAACTTAGTTCCTTGAGGATAAGTGCAAACTCTCATTTATCTGTGTGTCTTTAGATAAAGGGTGCTCAAATATATCTACCTAGTGTTGGAAGAATTGGACAACCACATGCAGAAGAATGAAACTGGGCCATTTCCTTACACCACACACAAATGGATGAAGAACCTCAATGTGAGACAGGAATCCATCAAAATCCTTGAGAATAACACAGGCAGCAACCTCTTCCACCTCAGCTGCAGGAATTTCTTCCTAGAAACATCACCAAAGGCAAGGGAAACAAGGGCAAAAATGAACTATTAGGACTTCATCATGATCATAAGATTTTGCACAGCAAAGGAAACAGTCAACAAAACCAAAAGACAACTGACAGAATGGGAGAAGATATTTGCAAACGACGTATCAGATAAGGGCTAGTATCCAAAATCTATAAAGAACTTATCAAACTCAACACCCAAAGAACAAATAAACCAATCAAGAAAAGAGCAGAGGTGGATATTATGGAGGGCACGTATTGCATGGAGCACTGAGCGTGGTGCATAAACAATGAATTCTGGACCATTGAAAAGGAATTTTAAAAAACAAATAAAAATTAAAAAAAAAAAAAGAAATGGGCAGAGGACATGAACAGACATTTCTGCAAAGAAGACATCCAGATAACCAATAGACACATGAAAAAGTGCTCCACATCACTCAGCATCAGGGGAATACAAATCAAGACCACAAAGAGATACCACCTCACACCATTCAGAATGGCTAAAATTAACATGTCAGGAAACAACAGATGCTGGCAAGGATGCAGAAAAAGGGGAACCCTCCTGCACTGTTGGTGGGAATGTGAGCTGGTGCAGCCACTCTGGAAAACAGCATGGAGGTTCCTCAAAAAGTTGAAAATAGAGCTACCCTACGACCCAGCAATCACACTTCTGGGTATTTACCCTAAAGATACAAATTTAGTGATTTGAAGGGGCATGTGCACCTGAATGTTTATGGCACCAATATCCACAATAGCCAAACTAAGGAAAGAACCTAGATGTCCATCAACAGATGAATGGATAAAGAAGATGTGATATAGATAGATAGATAGATAGATAGATAGATAGATAGATAGACAGATAGATAATGGAATACTATGCAGCCATCAAAAGAAATGCAATCTTGCCATTTACAACAATGTGGATGGAACTAGAGAGTATTATGCTGAGTGAAATAAGTCAATCAGAGAAAGACAATTATCATATGATCTCCCTGATAAGAGGAATTTGAGAGGCAACGTGGGGGGTTTGGGGGGTAGGAAGGAAAAAGATGAAACAAGATGTAATCAGGAGGGAGACAAACCATAAGCGACTCTTGATCTCACAAAACAAACCAAGGGTTGCCAGGGGGAGGGGGGCATGGAGTGGGTGGCTGGGTTATGGACATTGGGGAGGGTACATGCTATGGTGAGTGCTGTAGTGTGTAAGACTGATGATTCACAGACCTGTGCCCCTGAAGCAAATAATACATTTTATGTACATAATTAAAAGAATTAAAAAAAAATTTTTTTAAATCCTCTTAGGTGGATTTCAGAATTGCTACAGGTCAATACCTACTGTTTCTATTTTTCACTTTCCAAATGGAAATATTTATTCTGATGATCCTATCACTGTTTCACCACTGGACACTCTTCCACCACTAGCTAAGTTGCAAGGGACAGGGGGAAGATAACTTGTCTTTTTAGCTCTTAAATCTCACAATCAAAAGCCACTACATTTAGAGACTCTAGTCTTTACACAGGGACCCTTGGTTTTGGGGTCATCGCCTTTGTGGGGGGGATGGAGGCATTCTGGGTATGCGAACCAAGTATTTAACATCCATAAAGTGAGCTGTAGTGGATATTAGTTTATTCACCCATACTTCTAGCTCTCCTCCTTCAATATGACAGGATTGACCATACTGACCATATGACTGATTCCAGGCAATAATTTGGGGGCACATGTAATATAGAGCATTGATTTGGGAGCTGGAATATTTAACTGCTTGCTAGTGTGAGACAGTAGAGAACCGTTTTCCCCATTCAGCAACTGGCAACATTCCAAATGATGGCGCTCCTGCAGCCTGGGTTCCTGACTGGGGGCAATATAAGACAGAGCCCCTTGTTAAGCTGAAATGGGTATGTAGCAGGAGCAAAAAATAAACCCGTTTTGTGGTGTTTTTGTTATCATCACCTTACATGGCATATCATGACTGATTTAGTGTTCTTACTTGAGTTCTCCAAGTTATTTTGAAAACTCAGTTTGCATAATTCAGAAATCTTCCTTGAGGGATATCTACCCCCCCAATCTCCCACTAAAAGAAATAGAAATGCTCTGTGCCCCAATTCCAGCTGACAACACGCCCTGCCTATCCACCCCAGTGATGGGCATGCACTATCTTGAGAGGGAATATTGTGAAGTGTTTTCTAATGTGCAGCCAGTCTGCTTCTCTATTATTTCTACCCCTTACTCTTTTTTAAAGAACTTCAATTCCAGTGTAGTTAACACACAATGTTAGATTACTTTCAGATATACAATATAGTGATTCAACAATTCTATATATTACTCAGTACTCATCACTATAAGTGTGTTCTTAATCCCCTTTACCTATTTCACCCAACCCCCACCCACCTCCCCTCTGGTAACCATCAGTTTGTTCTCCATGGTTAAGAGTCTGGTTTTTTTTTTTTCCTGTTTGTTTGTTTGTTTGTTTTCTTTCTTAAATTCCACATATGAGAGAAATCATAGGGTATTTGTCTTTCTCTGACTTACTTATTTGCTTACTAGCATTATAATTTCTAGCTCAATCCATTTACTTGTAAATGGCAAGGTTTTATTCTTTTTTATGGCTTTGTGATATTTTTTCCAGTCACCTATCAACAGACACTTGGGTTGCTTCTATAATTTGGCTCTTATAAGTAATCCTGCAAAAAAAAATAGGGGTGCATATATCTTTTTAAATTAAGTGTTTTCATAATCTTTGGGTAAATACCCAGTAGTCTAATTACTGCGTCATAGGGTAGTTCTATTTAATTTTTTTTAGAAACTTCCATACTGTTTTCCCCAATGGCTGTACCAGTTTGCATTCCCACCAACAATATATAGGGGTTCCTTTTTCTCCACATCCTTGCCAGCACTTGTTTCTTCAGGGTTTTTTTGTTTGTTTGTTTGTCTGTTTGTTTTGGGGGGGGTTTAGCTATTCTGACAGATGTGAGGTGATACCTCATTGTAGTTTTGATTTGCATTTCCCTGATGATGAGTGATATAGAGCATCTTTTCATATGTCTGTTGGCCATCTCTATATCTTCTTTGAGGAAATGTCTGTTAAGTCTTCTGCCCATTTTTAATAGGATTATTTGTTTGTTATTTATTTGTTTGTTTTGTTTGGGTTTTTTTTGTAGAGTTGAGTTGTATAAGTTCTTTAAAAAATTTGATATTTAACTGTATCTCAGATATGTCATTTGCAAATATCTACTCCCATTTAGTAAGTTGTCTTTTAGTTTTTTTGGTTGCTTCCAAGTTATGCAGAAGCTTATTTTGATGTAGTCTCAACAGTTTATTTTTGCTTTTGTTTCCCTTGCCTCAGGAGACATATCACAAAGATGTTATTAGCTATGGCCAATGTCAAATAAATTACTGCCTGTGTTCTCTTCTAGGATTTTTATCATTTCAGTTCTCACATTTAGGTTCTTGATCCATTTGGGGTTTATTTTTGTGTAAGGTGTAAGAAAGTGGCCCAGTTTCATTCTTTTTCATGTAGTTGTCCAGTTTTCCCAGTACCCTTTGTTGAAGAGACTTTTTTTCCCACTGCATATTCTTTCCTGTTTTGTAGAAGATTAATTGATCACACAAGTGTGGGTTTATTTCTGGGCTTTCTATTCTGTACTATTGATCTATGTGTCTATTTCTCTGCCAGTATCATACTGTTTTAGTTGCTATAGCTTTATAATAAACTTGAAGTCTAGAATTGTGATATCTCCAGTCTTATTCTTTGTTTTCAGGATTGCTTTGGCTATTCAGGGTTTTTGTGGTCCCATACAAATTTTAAGATTGTTTGTTCTAGTTCTGTGAAAAATGTTTGTGGTATTTTGATAAGGACTGCATTAAATGTGTAGATTGCTTTGGGTATTATAGACATTTGACAGTTTTACTTCATCCTTTCCAATTTAGATGACTATTTCTTTTCCTTGTCTAATTGCTCTGTCTAGGACTCTAGTAGTATGTTGAATAAAAGTGGTAAGAGAGACTTTACAAATGTGAGTAAGAATATTGAGATGAGAGGCACCTGAGTGGCTCAGTTGGCTAAGGAGCTGATTCTTTGTTTTGGCTCAGGTCATGATCTCAGGGTCCTGCGATTAAGCCCTGCACCAGGCTCCATGCTCAGTGCAGAGTCTGCTAAAGTTTCTCTCTCCTTCTCCCTCTCCCCCCTCCCCGCCCCCAGCCCCAGATTAGGACCTGGACATCTCACAAGCTGGCTCTCTCTCTTTCTTTTAAACAAATCTTTTTTAAAAAAAATCTTTAAATGAGATTATCCTGGACTACCCAGGTGAGCCCTACATGTTATCACAGGTATCCTATGGAAGAGAGAAGGGAATGTGTTTCCACCAGCACAGTAGAAAGGAGACAGAGAGAGACAGAAAGACAGACTGAGAGATTTGAGGATGCTACATTGTGGGCTTTGAAGATAGAGGAAAGGACCATAAGCCAAGGAATACAAGCAATGCCACTGTAGAAGCAGGAAAGTCTGGGGAAACGGATTCCATGACCCTCTGCAGAGGGTGTAGTCCTGCCAACACCTTGATTTGGGCCAGTGAAACTGGTTTCAGAGTTCTGGAAGCCAGAAATGTAAGACAATAAATGTGTGTTGTTTTAAGCCACCAAGTGTGTGGGAATTTATTAAGTGGCAATACTAAAATTATACAAATATCAAAGGATTCCTTGTGTCTGACCTTCTGACACAGTCTGAACAACACTCCAAGCATCTGGAACAAACCAGTGCCACACTTGACACCCAACAGACAGTCTACACTACCTACAACTGGTGTGAGCTACCATGTCTTCCAAGGGCAGGAATGGCATTTTTTCCCTTTATTTCAGACACACAAGCACTAATTTCCATTCTTACAGGAATAAGTCATAAATTAAAATTTACATCATGTCTCTAGCTTTTTCATACTACTGGAATGATTTCAAGTATTGAAATCTAACATTCATTTTATTCAAACTATACAATTTATTAATTTAAAAATTTTCACTTTTAATATCATTGTCAGGGTATAGTTTTATGAACTCAAAGGAGCTACAGCATTCTGGAGAATGGGCACTGTATTAGAAAAGGTATACTATCAAGATCAAAACCTTCTGTGCAGCAAAGGAAACAAAGAGGCAACCCACGAAATGGGAAAAGATATTCACAAATGACACTATAGACAAAGGGGTGATACCCAAGATCTATAAAGAACTCCTCAAACTCAACACTCAAAAAACAGATAATCACATCAAAAAATGGGCAGAAGACATGAATAGACACTTACCCAAAGAAGACATACAAATGGCTAGCAGACACATGAAAAAATGTTCATCATCATTAGCCATCAGGGAGATTCAAATCAAAACCACATTGAGATATCAGCTTACACCAGTTAGAATGGTCAAAATTAACAAGATGTAAACAAGTGTTGGAGAGAATGTGGAGAAAGGGGAAGCTCTTACACTGTTGGTGGGAATGCAAGTTGGTGCAGCCACTTTGGAAAACAGTGGGGAGATTCCTTAAGAAATTAAAAATAGAGGAGGGAGGAGTCAAGATGGCGGAGAAGTAGCAGGCTGAGACTATTTCGGGTAGCAGGAGACCAGCTAAATAGCTTATCTAAAGATTGCAAACACCTACAAATCCAACGGGAGATTGAAGAGAGAAGAACAGCAATTCCAGAAACAGAAAATCAACCACTTTCTGCAAGGTAGGACTGGCGGAGATGTGAATCCAAAGCGACGGGAAGATAGACCGCGGGGGGAGGGGCCGGCTCCCGGCGAGCGGCGGAGCAACTGAGCAAAATCAGGACATTTAAAAGTCTGTTCCGCTGAGGGACATCGCTCCAGAGGCTTAACTGGGGTGAAGCCCAGGCGGGGTAAGCGCGGCCTCAGGTCCCGCAGGGTCGCAGAAGGATCGGGGGTGTCTGAGTGTCGCAGAGCTTACCGGTATTAGAACGGGGAAGCCGGCTGCAGAGACAGAGCCGAGGAGTGACTCTCAGCTCGGGGTTGCCTTGAACCGGTCGCAGGCTCGGTCGGCTCGGAGCGTGGCCGGAGGCCAGGGTGACGAGAGTCATTTGGCACTGTTCTCTGAGGGCGCACTGAGGAGTGGGGTCCCGGGCTCTCGGCTCCTCCGGGCCGGAGACCGGGAGGCCGCCATCTTTATTCCCGTCCTCCGGACTCTACGGAAAGTGCTCAGGGAACAAAAGCTCCCGAAAGCGAACCCGAGCGGATGACTCAGCGCGGCCCCGGGTAAGGGCGGTGCAACTCCGCCTGGGGCAAAGACGCTTGAGAATCACTACAACGGGCCCCTCCCCCAGAAGATCTACGGGAAACCCAGCCAGGACCAAGTTCACCTACCAAGGAGAACGGCGGAATTCCAGAGGAGAAGAAAGCAAAGCACGGAACTCATGGCTTTCTCCCCATGATTTTTTAGCCTTGCAGTTAATTTAATTTTTTTTTCTTTTTCAATTTTTTTTTCTTTTTCTCTTCTTCTGCTAAATTTTTTTTAACTTTTACCGTTTTCTTTTTTTAACGTTTTTTAAATAGTTTATCTAATATATATATATTTTTTCCTCTTTTTATATTTTTTCTTTATCGGCTTTCTGTTTTTTAATAGTTTTTTTTTCTTTCTTTCTGAACCCCTTTTTATCCCCTTTCTCCCCCCTCACAATTCAGGATCTCTTCTGATTTGGCTAAAGCATATTTTCCTGGGGTTGTTGCCACCCTTTTAGTATTTTACTTGCTCCTTCATAAACTCTTATCTGGACAAAATGACAAGGCGGAAAAATTCACAACAAAAAAAAGAACAAGAGGCAATACCAAAGGCTAGGGACCTAATCAATACAGACATTGGTAATATGTCAGATATAGAGTTCAGAATGATGATTCTCAAGGTTCTAGCCGGGCTTGAAAAAGGCATGGAAGATATTAAAGCAACCCTCTCGGGAGATATAAAAGCCCTTTCTGGAGAAATAAAAGAACTCAAATCTAACCAAGTTGAAATAAAAAAAGCTATTAATGAGGTGCAATCAAAAATGGAGGCTCTCACTGCTAGGATAAATGAGGCAGAAGAAAGAATTAGCGATATAGAAGACCAAATGACAGAGAATAAAGAAGCTGAGCAAAAGAGGGACAAACAGCTACTGGACCACGAGGGGAGAATTCGAGAGATAAGTGACACCATAAGACGAAACAACATTAGAATAATTGGGATTCCAGAAGAAGAGGAAACAGAGAGGGGAGCAGAAGGTATATTGGAGAGAATTATTGGAGAGAATTTCCCCAATATGGCAAAGGGAACAAGCATCAAAATCCAGGAGGTTCAGAGAACCCCCCTCAAATCAATAAGAATAGGTCTACACCCCGTCACCTAATAGTAAAATTGACAAGTCTTAGTGACAAAGAAAAGATCCTGAAAGCAGCCTGGGAAAAGAAGTCTGTAACGTACAATGGTAAAAATATTAGATTGGCAGCAGACTTATCCACAGAGACCTGGCAGGCCAGAAAGAGCTGGCATGATATATTCAGAGTACTAAATGAGAAAAACATGCAGCCAAGAATACTATATCCAGCTAGGCTATCATTGAAAATAGAAGGAGAGATTAAAAGCTTCCAGGACAAACAAAAACTGAAAGAATTTGCAAATACCAAACCAGCTCTACAGGAAATATTGAAAGGGGTCCTCTAAGCAAAGAGAGACCCTCAAAGTAGTAGATCAGAAAGAAACAGAGACAATATACAATAACAGTCACCTTACAGGCAATACAATGGCACTAAATTCATATCTCTCAAAAGTTACCCTGAATGTCAATGGGCTAAATGCCCCAATCAAAAGACACAGGGTATCAGAATGGATAAAAAAACAAAAACCATCTATATGTTGCCTACAAGAAACTCATCTTAAACCCGAAGACACCTCCAGGTTTAAAGTGAGGGGGTGGAAAAGAATTTACCATGCTAATGGACATCAGAAGAAAGCAGGAGTGGCAATCCTTATATCAGATCAATTAGATTTTAAGCCAAAGATTATAATAAGAGATGAGGAAGGACACTATATCATACTCAAAGGAACTGTCCAACAAGAAGATCTAACAATTTTAAATATCTATGCCCCTAACGTGGGAGCAGCCAACTATATAAACCAATTAATAACAAAATCAAAGAAACACATCGACAAGAATACAATAATAGTAGGGGATTTTAACACTCCCCTCACTGAAATGGACAGATCATCCAAGCAAAAGATCAACAAGGAAATCAAGGCCTTAAATGACACACTGGACCAGATGGACATCACAGATATATTCAGAACATTTCATCCCAAAGCAACAGAATACACATTCTTCTCTAGTGCACATGGAACGTTCTCCAGAATAGATCACATTCTTGGTCCTAAATCAAGTCTCAACCGGTATCAAAAGATTGGGATCATTCCCTGCATATTTTCAGACCACAATGCTCTAAAGCTAGAACTCAATCACAAGAGGAAATTTGGAAAGAACCCAAATACATGGAGACTAAACAGCATCCTTCTAAAGAATGAATGGGTCAACCAGGAAATCAAAGAAGAATTGAAAAAATTTATGGAAACAAATGATAATGAAAACACAACAGTTCAGAATCTGTGGGACACAACAAAGGCAGTCCTGAGAGGAAAATATATAGCAGTACAAGCCTTTCTCAAGAAACAAGAAAGGTCTCAGGTACACAACCTAACCCTACACCTCAAGGAGCTGGAGAAAGAACAAGAAAGAAACCCTAAACCCAGCAGGAGAAGAGAAATCATAAAGATCAGAGCAGAAATCAATGAAATAGAAACCAAAAAAACAATAGAACAAATCAACGAAACTAGGAGCTGGTTCTTTGAAAGAATTAATAAGATTGATAAACCCCTGGCCAGACTTATCAAAAAGAAAAGAGAGAGGACCCAAATAAATAAAATCATGAATGAAAGAAGAGAGATCACAACGAACACCAAAGAAATACAGACAATTATAAGAACATACTATGAGCAACTCTACACCAACAAATTTGACAATCTGGAAGAAATGGATGCATTCCTAGAGACATATAAACTACCACAACTGAACCAGGAAGAAATAGAAAGCCTGAACAGACTCATAGCCAGTAAGGAGATTGAAACAGTCATCAAAAATCTCCAAAAAAACAAAAGCCCAGGGCCAGACGGCTTCCCGGGGGAATTCTACCAAACATTTAAAGAAGAACTAATTCCTATTCTCCTGAAACTGTTCCAAAAAATAGCAATAGAAGGAAAACTTCCAAACTCATTTTATGAGGCCAGCATCACCTTGATCCCAAAACCAGACAAGGATCCCAACAAAAAAGAGAACTACAGACCAATATCCTTGATGAACACAGATGCAAAAATTCTCGCCAAAATACTAGCCAATAGGATTCAACAGTACGTTAAAAGGATTATTCACCACGACCAAGTGGGATTTATTCCAGGGCTGCAAGGCTGGTTCAACATCCGCAAATCAATCAATGTGATACAACACATTAATAAAAGAAAGAACAAGAACCATATGATACTCTCCATAGATGCTGAAAAAGCATTTGACAAAGTACAGCATCCCTTCCTGATCAAAACTCTTCAAAGTGTAGGGATAGAGGGCACATACCTCAATATTATCAAAGCCATCTATGAAAAACCCACGGCAAATATCATTCTCAATGGAGAAAAACTGAAAGCTTTTCCGCTAAGGTCAGGAACACGGCAGGGATGTCCGTTATCACCACTGCTATTCAACATAGTACTAGAAGTCCTAGCCTCAGCAATCAGACAACAAAAGGAAATTAAAGGCATCCAAATCGGCAAAGAAGAAGTCAAACTATCACTCTTCGCAGATGATATGATACTCTATGTGGAAAACCCAAAAGACTCCACTCCAAAACTGCTAGAACTTGTACAGGAATTCAGTAAAGTGTCAGGATATAAAATCAATGCACAGAAATCAGTTGCATTTCTCTACACCAACAACAAGACAGAAGAAAGAGAAATTAAGGAGTCCATCCCATTTACAATTGCACCCAAAACTATAAGATACCTAGGAATAAACCTAACCAAAGAGACTAAGAATCTATACTCAGAAAACTATAAAGAACTCATGAAAGAAATTGAGGAAGACACAAAGAAATGGAAAATGTTCCATGCTCCTGGGTTGGAAGAATAAATATTGTGAAAATGTCTATGCTACCTAAAGCAATCTACACATTTAATGCAATTCCTATCAAAGTAACATCCATTTTTTTCAAAGAAATGGAACAAATAATCCTAAAATTTATATGGAACCAGAAAAGACCTCGAATAGCCAAAGGAATATTGAAAAAGAAAGCCAAAGTTGGTGGCATCACAATTCCGGACTTCAAGCTCTATTACAAAGCTGTCATCATCAAGACAGCATGGTACTGGCACAAAAACAGACACATAGATCAATGGAACAGAATAGAGAGCCCAGAAATGGACCCTCAACTCTATGGTCAACTCATCTTCGACAAAGCAGGAAAGAATGTCCAATGGAACAAAGACAGCCTCTTCAATAAATGGTGTTCGGAAAATTGGACAGCCACATGCAGAAAAATGAAATTGGATCATTTCCTTACACCACACACGAAAATAGACTCAAAATGGATGAAGGATCTCAATGTGAGAAAGGAATCCATCAAAATCCTTGAGGAGAACACAGGCAGAAACCTCTTCGACCTCAGCCGCAGCAACATCTTCCTAGGAACATCACCAAAGGCAAGGCAAGCAAGGGCAAAAATGAACTTTTGGGATTTTATCAAGATCAAAAGCTTTTGCACAGCAAAGGAAACAGTGAACAAAACCAAAAGACAACTGACAGAATGGGAGAAGATATTTGCAAATGACATATCAGATAAAGGGCTAGTGTCCAAAATCTATAAAGAACTTAGCAAACTCAACACCCAAAGAACAAATAATCCAATCAAGAAATGGGCAGAAGTCCTGAACAGACATTTCTGCAAAGAAGATATCCAGATGGCCAACAGACACATGAAAAAGTGCTCCATATCACTCGGCATCAGGGAAATACAAATCAAAACCACCATGAGATATCACCTCACACCAGTCAGAATGGCTAAAATTAACAAGTCAGGAAATGACAGATGCTGGCGAGGATGCGGAGAAAGGGGAACCCTCCTACACTGTTGGTGGGAATGCAAGCTGGTGCAACCACTCTGGAAAACAGCATGGAGGTTCCTCAAAATGTTGAAAATAGAACTACCCTATGACCCTGCAATTGCACTGCTGGGTATTTACCCTAAAGATACAAACGTAGTGATCCGAAGGGGCACGTGCACCCGAATGTTTATAGCAGCAATGTCTACAATAGCCAAACTATGGAAAGAACCTAGATGTCCATCTACAGATGAATGGATAAAGAAGATGTGGTATATATACACAATGGAATACTATGCAGCCATCAAAAGAAATGAAATCTTGCCATTTGCGACGACGTGGATGGAACTAGAGGGTATCATGCTTAGCGAAATAAGTCAATCGGAGAAAGACAACTATCATATGATCTCCCTGATATGAGGGAGAGGAGATGCAACATGGGGGGTTGAGGGGGTAGGAGAAGAGTAAATGAAACAAGATGGGATTGGGAGGGAGACAAACCATAAGTGACTCTTAATCTCACAAAACAAACTGAGGGTTGATGGGGGGAGGGGGTTGGGAGAGGGGGTGGCGTTATGGATATCGGGGAGGGTATGTGCTATGGTGAGTGTTGTGAAGTGTGTAAACCTGGCGATTCACAGACCTGTACCCCTGGGGATAAAAATATATGTTTATAAAGCTGTAAAAAAAAAAAAGAAAGAAAGAAAGAAAGAAAGAAAGAAAGAAAGAAAGAAAGAAAGAAAGAAAGAAAGAAAGAAAGAAAGAAAGGATGAATCCCCAAGTTTTGTAGCAACATGGACGGGACTGGAAGAGATTATGCTGAGTGAAATAAGTCAAGCAGAGAGAGTCAATTATCATATGGTTTCACTTATTTGTGGAGCATAACAAATAGCATGGAGGACAAGGGGAGATGGAGAGGAGAAGGGAGTTGAGGGAAATTGGAAGGGGAGGTGAACCATGAGAGACTATGGACTCTGAAAAACGATCTGAGAATTTTGAAGGGGTAGGGGGTGGGAGGTTGGGGGCACCAGGTGGTGGGTATTGTAGAGGGCACGGATTGCATGGAGCACTGGGTGTGGTGCAAAAATAATGAATACTGTTATGCTGAAAAAAATAAAAAAATTTAAAAAAAAAAAGAAATTAAAAATAGAGCTTCCCTATGACCCTGCAATTGCACTACTGGGTATTTACCCCAAAGATACAGATGTAGTGAAAAGAAGAGCCATCTCTATCCCAATGTTCATAGCAGCAATGGCCACAGTCGCCAAACTGTGGAAAAAAACCAAGATGCCTTTCAATAGGTGAATGGATAAAGAAGATATGGTCCATATATGCAATGGAATAATACGCCCCCATCAGAAAGGATGAATACCCAACTTTTGTATCAACATGGACGGGACTGGAAGAGATTACACTGAGTGAAATGAGTCAAGCAGAGAGAGTCAATTATCATATGGTTTCACTTACTTGTGGAGCATAAGGAATAACATGGAGGACATTGGGAGAGGGAGAGGAGAAGTTAGTTGGGGGAAATTGGAGGGGGAGATGAACCATAAGAGACTGTGGACTCTGAGAAGCAAACTGAGGGTTTTGGAGGGGAGGGGGTGAGGGGGTTGGGTGAGCCTAGTGGTGGGTATTAAGGAGGGCACATATTGCATGAAGCATTGGGTGTGGTGCATAAACAATGAATCTTGGAACACTGAAAAAATAAATTTTAATTTTAAAAAATAATAAATTAAAATTTTTTCAATTTTAAAAAAGAAAAAGTATACTATCCTTAATGGATATTTAATGGGAAAAATGAAAAAAATTTCCTTAGAATGTATTATCACTAAATGAGATCCTTAAAAGATGGCATCACCATTATGTCACCCACTTCTGGTCCCTTGCTATGTGCTGTTACAAAATGTAATCAGCCAAAAAGAAAAAGGCACTTTGCTACTGCCCTACTCCTGACTCACTCCTCTGAGCATGCCTTGGCTTCAATATCTTTTCCTGGAATGTGGACACAGCAGAAGTCATTCTTTTTTAGAAAGGTCCTCCAACTTGGTCATATTCCAGTACTGATATTTATTAGATATTTATTAGCTACAATTTGGGGCACATTATTTAAGCACTTTGAGTAGATAGAGAAAATAGCACTTACCTTTTAGGTCAACTGGGAGGTTTAGGTAGACACATCTTGTTTAGCTCAATGCATGGCACCCAGTGAGCCATCTGGTAAATAGAGCCTGGAAAGATATAGAAGATAAAGGGAATATATCTTCTATGTCCCTGGGTGTCTTTGGTATCTGCTACCCGTATCACAGCTGTCCCAATGCTGACTTGCTCCTGCCTCCCATTTAGAGGCTCCCTTAGACCCTTTAGAACCATCTGGCACAGAGCACCAGTCTCTTCCCTGTTGCTCCCTCAACAACTTCGTGGGTGTGAATATTTGAATACATGATTCATCTTCCCCTTTTGATTGAAAACTTCCCAAAATGTAGAGAACACATTTGACATATTTGTGCTGTCTACACACTTACCACATTTTAATTTATTGGCTAAATGCATACCATTTTAATTTATTGGCTAAATGCATAAAAAATATTATTAAATGAGGAAACTGGGACATAGGGCAGAAACAGCTTGTTTTTGAAAGGTATGGGCTGTGTTTTGTTTTGTTTTGTTTTGTTTTGTTTTGTTTTGTTTTGTTTTGTTTTCCCAGGATGGGGTATGCATTGCCACTCCAGTGCCAGGCTAAAATCACTAGACCAAAACCAGTTCTTGACATTATGGACCATCCTGAGTGGTAAACACAATCTCTGCCAGCCAATAGGACCTCTAAGTCCCTCATTTGGAAATATACTTGGGTTAAATTCACAATTATGTGAGTCCGTGTGCTTATTTTGAGATGAGAGAACAGTGGCTCTCTGATACACTCTGCAGTGTTACTTATTCCAACAACAGTGACTATAGGCCCCAGAATCCCCCTGAGACTTGAAAACCTCTGTTCCCTGGTGAGGATCAGGCTTTGGAGGAGTAAAACATAACACTCAACCTGACTCTGACTTCAGTTGATGATGCAAAATTGGACCATGGGAGTTGTTCTGTATTCTGAAATGAGCACAAGCCTTCAGTGCATTTGAAGACATTATCAAGTTCTATCCAAAGAGGGGCCCTGGAGTATAAGCCTGTATTGTGTTGCATGAAAGAAACTTATAGAAAACAAGCTCCCTGGCTAATCTACACACCATCCTTGGTTATGCACTTGTTCATCTTTTTGACAACTTTTAAAAATAGAAGACAAAAAAATTATCACACTCTCATTTCAGAAAGGTATTGACATGGAAATTTTTACCTGAGCCCCTTCATCTTCCCATTAAAGGCAACAGCACCAGCTGCTGATTTCTCCCTTAACAAAGTAGCAAGATCCCGCAGGCCTGTTATCTCTGTGTCATTTCTTTTGTTTTTCCTTTTTCATTAATTTTAGTGTACTAGGCAGGGAAGGAACAAAAATGTATGAGGGACAGTTCTGATGTCAGGATGAGGCATCAATAAAATTTAGACTCCTGAGCAATAAACTGTGGGAACTACAAGGAAGTCATAGTTGAGGAGTTACTCTCCCAAAGTTAATGACAATCATTGATTTTTTTTAACTGAATTTCAGAGATAAAGTCATTAGAACTTAGATCTTTGGCATTTTTGATGACTAGCTCTTCAGAACACTTTGTCCACATCTGTAATATTAAGACCATAAAATAAATCTTCTCTTAAAATGATAATCATTGTGTACTTCAGTGAGGCCAGCAAGATCTCATTTTTAACGATATTCCATCCTCTCTTAAAACTTAGCCATGACCTAGGTCCTCTGCCTTTTAGGAAACCTTTGTGTTCTTTTCTTTCTCTAGGGCTTCTCACTTACTGATTCTGAGACTTTTTTCTCCCTGTCTCTTTAGATGCATTTATGGAAAGTATGTCAATAAACAGAAAGTTTGGTTGCTTAATGAGAAGATAGTTCTGAACAACCGCATCAAGTATATGAAGATGAAAGTACAGCCTTTAAATGCAACAAACTCGCAGCTGCTGAAAGGACTAGATCACCTAAGTAAGACACAGGACCCATTTCCTGCAGTGCCCCTGCAAAGCACAGGAGGCAATAACGAGGTGATGTCTGAAGGACTCTAAACCCCAGTGCACAAAACCATGCAACAAGACAAACATGACTGGACACACACTAACAAAGATCATATGTCAATTTGAAGAGTTTGTAAATGATGTTTAATCTCCATTTAATTCTTTTTATAAGGAAAAACTTTTCTAAGTTTTATATTGACTTCCTTTTTAATTTTTTTATATGACTGATAAACGAAGTTTCTAAAAGTGATCAAAGCAAAATACATCTTTATTCCCTCAGAAGTATTTTTTTTTTATTTTTTATAAACATATATTTTTATCCCCAGGAGTACAGGTCTGCGAATCGCCAGGTTTACACACTTCACAGCACTCACCATAGCACATACCCTCCCCAATATCCATAACCCCACCCCCACTCTCCCAACCCCCCTCCCCCCATCAACCCTCAGTTTGTTTTGTGACATTAAGAGTCACTTATGGTTTGTCTCCCTCCCAATCCCATCTTGTTTCATTTATTTTTCTCCTACCCCCTTAACCCCCCATGTTGCATCTCCTCTCCCTCATATCAGGGAGATCATATGATAGTTGTCTTTCTCTGATTGACTTATTTCGCTAAGCATGATACCCTCTAGTTCCATCCACGTCGTCGCAAATGGCAAGATTTCATTTCTTTTGATGGCTGCATAGTATTCCATTGTGTATATATACCACATCTTCTTTATCCATTCGTCTGTTGATGGACATCTAGCTTCTTTCCATAGTTTGGCTATTGTAGACATTGCTGCTATAAACATTCAGGTGCACGTGCCCCTTTGGATCACTACGTTTGTATCTTTAGGGTAAATACCCAGTAGTGCAATTGCTGGGTCATAGGTAGTTCTATTTTCAACATTTTGAGGAACCTCCATGCTGTTTTCCAGAGTGGTTGCACCAGCTTGCATTCCCACCAACAGTGTAGGAGGGTTCCCCTTTCTCCGCATCCTCGCCAGCATCTGTCATTTCCTGACTTGGTAATTTTAGCCATTCTGACTGGTGTGAGGTGATATCTCATTGTGGTTTTGATTTGTATTTCCCTGATGCCGAGTGATGTGGAGCACTTTTTCATGTGTCTGTTGGGCATCTGGATGTCTTCTTTGCAGAAATGTCTATTCATGTCCTCTGCCCATTTCTTGATTTGATTATTTGTTCTTTGGGTGTTGAGTTTGCTAAGCTCTTTATAGATTTTGGACACTAGCCCTTTATCTGACATGTCATTTGCAAATATCTTCTCCCATTCTATCAGTTGTCTTTTGGTTTTGTTAACTGTTTCCTTTGCTGTGCAAAAGCTTTTGATCTTGATGAAGTCCCAATAGTTCATTTTTGCCCTTGCTTCCCTTGCCTTTGGCGATGTTCCTAGGAAGAAGTTGCTGTGGCTGAGGTGGAAGAGGTTGCTGCCTGTGTTCTCCTCAAGGATTTGGATGGATTCCTTTCTCACATTGAGGTCCTTCATCCGTTTGGAGTCTATTTCTGTGTGTGGTGTAAGGAAATGGTCCAGTTTCATTTTTCTGCATGTGGCTGTCTTATTTTCCCAACACCATTTGTTGAAGTGGCTGTCTTTATTCCACTGGGCATTCTTTCCTGCTTGGTCAAAGATTAGTTCACCAGAGAGTTGAGTGTCCATTCCTGGGTTCTCTATTCTACTCCAATGATCTATGTGTCTGTTTCTGTGCCAGTACCATACTGTCTTGATGATGACAGCTTTGTAATAGAGCTTGAAGTCTGAAATTCTGATGCCACCAACTTTGGCTTGCTTTTTCAATATTTGTCTGGCTATTCGAGCTCTTTTCTGGTTCCATACAAATTGTAAGATTATTTGTTCCATTTCTTTGAAAACAATGGATAGGATTTTGATAGGGATTGCATTAAAAGTGTACATTGCTTTAGGTAGCATAGACATTTTCACAATACTGTTTTTCCAACCCATGAGCATGGAACATTTTTCCATTTCTTTGTGTCTTCCTCAATTTCTTTCATGAGTACTTTATGGTTCTCTGAGTACAGATTCTTTGCTTCTTTGGTTAGGTTTATTACTAGGTATCTTATGGTCTTGGGTGCAATTTTAAATAGGATTGACTCCTTAATTTCTCTTTCTTCTGTCTTGCTGTTGCTGTAAAGATATGCAACTGATTTCTGTGCATTGATTTTATATCCTGATACTTTACTGAATTCTTGTACAAGTTCTAGCAGATTTGGAGTGGAGTCTTTTGGGTTTTGCACATATAGTATCATATCATCTGCAAAGAGTGGTAGTTTGACTTCTTTGCCAATTTGGATGCCTTTAATTTCTTTTTGTTGTCTGATTGCTGAGGCTAGGACTTCTAGTTCTATGTTGAATAGCAGTGGTGATAGTGGACATCCCTGCCATGTTCCTGACCTTGAGGGAAAAACTCTCGGTTTTCCCCATTGAGAATGATATTCGCTGTGGGGTTTTCATAGATGGCTTTGATGTGTACCCTCTATCCCTACACTTTGAAGAGTTTTGATCCAGAAAGGATGCTGTACTTTGTCAAGTGCTTTTTCAGCATTTACTGAGAGTATCCTATGGTTCTTGTTCTTTCTTTTATTATTGTATTGTATCACATTGATTGAATTGCGGATGTTGAACCAAACTTGCAGCCCTGGAATAAATCCCACTTGGTCGTGGTGAATAATCCTTTTAATGTACTGTTGGATCCTATTGGCTAGTATTTTGGTGAGAATTTTCACATCTTTGTTCATCAAGGATATTGGTCTGTAATTCTCTTTTTTAGATGGGATCCTTGTCTAGTTTTGGGATCAAGGTGATGCTGGCCTCATAAAATGAGTTTGGAAGTTTTCCTTCCATTTCTATTTTGGAACAGTTTTAGAAGAATAGGAATTAATTCTTCTTTAAATGTTTGGTAAAATTCCCCTGGGAAGCTGTCTGGTCCTGGGCTCTTCTTTGTTGGGAGATTTTTGATGATTGCTTCAATCTCCTTACTGGTTATGGGTCTTTTCAGGTTTTCTATTTCTTCCTGGTTCAGTTGTGGTAGTTTATATGTCTTTAGGAATGCATCCATTTCTTCCACATTGTCAAATTTGCTGGCGTATAGTTGCTCATAATATGTTCTTATAATTGTTTGTATTTCTTTGGTGTTGGTTGTGATCTCTCTTCTTTCATTCGTGATTTTATTTATTTGGGTCCTTTCTCTTTTCTTTTTGATAAGTCTGGCCAGGGGTTTATTAATCTTATTAATTCTTTCAAAGAACCAGCTCCTAGTTTCGTTGATTTGTTCTACTGGGGGTTTTTTTTGTTTCTATTTCATTGATTTCTCCTCTGATCTTTATTATTTCTCTTCTCCTGTTGGGTTTAGGCTTTCGTTGTTGTTCTTTCTCCAGCTCCTGTAAGTGTAGGGTTAGGTTTTGTATTTGAGACCTTTTTTGTTTCTTGAGAAAGGCTTGTATTGCTGTATACTTTCCTCTCAGGACTGCCTTTGCTGTGTCCCACAGATTTTGAATGGTTGTGTTTTCATTATCATTTGTTTCCATGAATTTTTTTTTACTTCTTTAATTTCCTGCTTGACCCATTCATTCTTTAGAAGGGTGCTCTTTAGTTTCCATGTATTTGGATTCTTTCCAAATTTCCTCTTGTGATTGAGTTCCAGGTTCAGAGCATTGTGGTCTGAAAATATGCAGGGAATGATTCCAATCTTTTGATACTGGTTGAGACCTGATTTATGGCCCAGGATGTGATCTATTCTGGAGAATGTTCCATGTGCACTAGAGAAGAATGTGCATTCTGTTTCTTCGGGATGGAATGTTCTGAATAGATCTGTGATGTCCAGCTGGTTCAGTGTGTCATTTAAGGCCTTGATTTCCTTGTTGATCTTTTGCTTGGATGATCTGTCCATTTCAGTGAGGGGAGTGTTAAAGTCCCCTACTATTATTGTATTATTGTTGATGTGTTTCTTTGATTTTGTTATTAATTGCTGTATATAGTTGGCTGCTCCCATGTTAGGGGCATAGATATGTAAAATTGTTAGATCTTCTTGTTGGACAGACCCTTTGAGTATGATATAGTGTCCTTCCTCATCTCTTATTATAGTCTTTGGCTTAAAATCTAATTGATCTGATATAAGGATTGCCACCCCAGGTTTCTTTTGATGTCCATTAGGATGGTAAATTGTTTTCCACCCCCTCACTTTAAATCTGGAGGTGTCTTTGGCTCTAAAATGAGTTTCTTATAGACAGTATAATGAAGGGTTTTGGTTTTTTATCCATTCTGATACCCTGTGTCTTTTGATTGGGAAATTAACCCATTTACATTCAGGGTAACTATTGAGAGATATGAATTTAGTGCCATTGTATTGCCTGTAAGGTGACTATTACTGTATATTGTCTCTGATCCTTTCTGATCTACTACTTTTAGGCTCTCTTTTTTCTTAGAAGACCCCTTTCAATATTTTCTGTAGGGCTGGTTTGGTGTTTATAAATTCTTTTAGTTTTTGTTTGTCCTGGAAGCTTTTTACCTCTCCTTCTATTTTCAGTGATAGCCTAGCTGGATATAGTATTCTTGGCTGCATGTTTTTCTCATTTAGTGCTCTGAATATATCATGCCAGTTCTTTCTGGTCTGCCAGGTCTCTGTGGATAAGTCTGCTGCCAATCTAATATTCTTACCATTGCATGTTACAGACTTCTTGTCCTGGGCTGTTTTCAGGATTTTCTCTTTGTCGTTAAGACTTGTAAATTTTACTATTAGATGACAGGGTATGGACCTGTTCTTATTGATTTTGAGGGGGGTTCTCTGTGCCTCCTGGATTTTGATGCTTGTTCCCTTTGCCATAGGAGGGAAATTCTCTCCAATAATTCTCTCCAATATACCTTCTGCTCCCCTCTCTCTTTCTTATTCTTCTGGAATCCCAATTATTCTAATGTTGTTTCGTCTTATGGTATCACTTATCTCTCGAATTTTCCCCTCATGGTCCAGTAGTTGTTTGCCTCTCTTTTGCTCTGCTTCTTTATTCTCTGTCCTTTGATCTTCTATATCACTTATTCTCTCTTCTGTCTCATTTATCCTAGCAGTAAGAGCCTCCATTTTTTATTGCACCTCATTAATAGCTTTTTTAATTTCAACTTGGTTAGATTTTAGTTCTTTTACTTCTCCAGAAAGGGCTTTTATTTCTCCAGATAGGATTTCTCTAATATCTTCCATGCCTTTTTCAAGCCCGGCTAGAACCTTGAGAATCATCATTCTGAACTCTAGATCTGACATATTATGAATGTCTGTATTGATTAGGTCCCTGGCCTTCTGTATTGCCTCTTGTTCTTTTTTTTTTTTTGTGGTGAGTTTTTCTGCCTTGTCACTTTATCCAGATAAGAATATATGAAGGAGTGAATAAAATACTAAAAGGGGGGCAAAGTCCTTAGGAAAATGTGCTTTAACCAAATCAGAAGAGACCTGAAATTGTGGGGGGGAAGAAAGGGGGTAAAAAGAAGTTCAGGAAAAAAAATTTAAAAATGAAAACAAATAAAGAAAAAATATAAAAAAGAAAAAATATATATAGTAGACTGGTGACTAGAACAGGGTCACCCACTTAATTTAGGGAGTATTTTGGTCTCTCAGAAGAAACTACCTCCCAAATTTTTAAAGAATGAAATATATATATATATATATATATATATATATATATATATATATATGGGTAAACACGATGAAGGGATGGAATATGACTATAAAGATGAAAAAAATTTTTTAATTTCTAAAAAAGGAGTTGATAAGTTGGTTGGGAGATTAAAGAAAAAGAAAGTGGAGAGAATTTGCTCAGGCTGGAGACTAGAACAAAGCCCTGTGCTAGATTTAGGATATATTTTGATCTATTGGAAGAAGTTGTACCCCAAATATTTTTAGAAGAAAAAAACCCTATGTGTATACAAAAAATAAAGTTAGATACAATGAAGGATAAAATGTTACTATAATAATGAAGGTTCAAAAGAGATATTTTGAAAGCTATTGTTAAGATAAACTAGTTAAAAACATTAAAAGAGAAAAGGATAAAAGTTAAAAAAATAGCAGAAGAAAAAAATAAAATTAAAAAAAATTAATTAACTTTGCAAGACTAAAGAATCATGGGGCAAAATCCATGAATTCCATGCTTTGCTGTCTCCCCCTCTGGAATTCCACTGTTCTCCATGGTAAGTGAACTTGGTCTTGGCTGGATTTCTTGTTGATCTTCTGGGGGAGGGGCCTGTTGTAGTGATTCTCAAGTTCTTTGCCCGAGGCAGAATTGCACCGCCTTCACCAGGGGCCAGGCTAAGTAATCCACTTGCGTTCACTTTCAGGTGCTTTTGTTCCCTGAAGGCTTTCCATAGAGTTCCAGTGGGCAGGAATGAAAATGGCAGCTTCCCAATCCCCAGCCCAGAGGAGCCGAGAGCTCGGGGCTCAGTGCACCCTCAGAGAAAAGCGCTCAATCACTCCTGCCTCCCTGGCCTCTGGCCACGCTCTGAGCTCACAGTTGCTCTGACCAAGCAACTCTGTCTCTGGCACACAGTTCTGCCTGGAGTCTCTGAACCCGGCAGATCCCTGAGCTCTTCCAGAGGAGTCTCCCCGGGTCTTGTGGGGTCCCTGCTCACCGAGCAGTGGTCTGTGCCACAGATCACAGTAAGTTAACCCCAAGTTGAGGGCTCACTCCTCAGCTCTGTCTCTGTAGCTGGCTTCCCTGCTCTAATACCTGTGAGCTCTGTGACACTCAGACACCCCCGATCCTTCTGTGACCCTGCAGGACCTGAGACCACGCTCTCCCCACGTGGGCTTCACCCCTGTTTAGCCTCTGGAGTGATGTCCCTGAGTGGAGCAGACTTTTAAAAATCCTGATTTTGTGCTCCGTTGCTCCACCACTTGCTGTGAGCTGGACCCTCCCCCCATGGTCTATCTTCCCATCACTTTGGATTCACTTCTCCACCAGTCCTACCTTTCAGAAAGTGGTCGACTTTCTGTTTCTAGAATTGCTGTTCTTCTTCTCTTTGCTCTCCTGTTGGATTTGTAGGTGTTCGGAATGGTTTCATAAGCTATCTAGCTGATCTCCTGTTACCTGATGTTGTCTCAGCCTGCTACTTCTCCGCCATCTTGACTCCTCCCCCAGAAAGTCCAGATTTAAAATAATTAGTTATTTTTGAGGCATCAAAAATTTCAAGGTGCCTAAGGGATAAGTCACAGGTGGAGATAGTGAGCATGCAGTTGGAAAGAAGTATATGACGCTTAGGAGAAAGATCAGCCTGGATGATAAAGATCAAGGATTCATCAGCCTATAACTGGAAAGAGAAGTCATGGAAGCCACCAGTAAGACTTGGAAACAGGAAGAAATAATGCTAATGAAAGAACACTTGGGATGTGGGTGGAAAAACAAGAACCAGAGTACTATGAATAATCACTCAAGAGCTGGAACATATAAAAGGCAGAGGCCATAATGATTATAAGCATGGCAAATGCAGAAAGGTCCTATATGATGAGAAATATGGTAAAGCTATGCGAGACTTAGGAAGTAACTAGTGGTTGTCTATCTGTTTAAGACCTTGCTCTTCAAGGATTTTCCATGTATTATCTCTCATAGTTACCACAGCAACCCCAGAAGTCATCCAGAATGCTGCCCAGAGACAATACTGCCCAACTGGTACTTGAAATTAGGACTCAAGGTTTCTGAATTCTAGATCAGTGCTTTCTTTGCCACAACACGCTGTGCCTTCAAGACATATTGGCAATGTGGACATTTTTTTAAAAAGAAGAAGTACTCATAGACTAGTGGAGAAAATGGACATGACGAGATCACATTAAAGTGTTGAGTGCTATAAGAGAGATGCTAAGGGACACCAGACATCCACTGCCAAACCCAGACTGGACTCTTGGAGGAGCTGAAGTCTGAGTGCAATTGGGAATGATGGGGTGAGTCAGCCAGGGTAGAGGAAAGAGCCAGCCTGTGAGGGCACTGGGGCAAAACTGTCAAAAGAAACAAAGCAGGAACTTGGTCGGTGAGTGTGAAAAGTTGCAAGCAATGTGAAGCCAGGGAAGAGAAAAGGCTATGGGAGGAGAGGAATCAGTTCTCTCACTGATGCAGGGTCTCTCTAGCCTTATCTCAGAGAAGAATACTCCAGGTCCCCCATGTGCTGGCCATACTGAAGTTCATACAATTTCTGGGATTTTCCCTGTGTGTCTCACCCTAGTGCTCATGCCCTTATTATTATGGTTTCTTCATCCTCCCTCCTCAAAACTCCATGTCTGCTCTTACAGTCATTCATCAGCCAAAGTCTAGCAGCATGGCCTCTTTGCTCTGGGGCCTCTCCAGATGATCCAGTCAAAATTATCCCACTTTATAATCTTCAATAACACCTTTCTTACTTGGCCTTATATCATACTTTCTCATGAGTAGATCTCTCTCTGTTCCCCTCTGCTCATCCTCCATCATTCTCACATACACACCCACACAGGATTATGGGTCCCTAAAAATCCAGGCCTCTCTGTTATTCACCTCTGCACTCCTCACAGGGCCTAACACAGATCTGGCCACATGGCAGAGTCTCAAGAATATCACGTAAACTGAAAGGCATCATGATCCAGATGAAGAAAAAGGCACAGACACAAAGAAATCAGCAATCTACAGACTATTGCTTTGGAGAGGAAACTTAAAAGTCATCTCCCCTTATTTCATAGAAATAAGTCTTCATCTTCTTTCATAGAAAAGGGCCTTAGGGTTAGACAGGTGGAAATGCAAGAGGGTAAATTGTGGGGGGCAGGCATGTAAATAACTAGTGTCATGTCAGCATGGAGGAGGCCAAGCATTATCTGAGAAGGTAGAACCAGATTTTGATGGAAGAACATGAATAGGACATTCCATGAAGGAAGGAGGGAATCAGCAAAAGTGTGGCAATCAGGAAAAAAAGATGGTATGTTGAAGAAAACAATAAGTCAGTAGGGAGGAATTTCTTTAAGGGAAATAGTGGGAGATATGGCTGGAAGGGTAGGGTGGGGTCAAAATCTAGAGCCCCTTAAGAATCAGATTTCAGACTTTATCCTGAGACACTGAGATTCTCTTAAAAGTGCTTTAATACTGGGGTACCTGGGAGCTAGTCATTGAGCATCTACCTTCGGCTCAGGTCATGAGCCCAGGGTCCTGGGATTGAGTCCCACATTGGGCTCCCTGCTCAGCAGAAAGACTGCTTTCCCTCTCCTACTCCCCCTGCTCATCTTCCTGCTCTTACTCTCTCTGTCTGTCTCTCTCTGCCAAATAAATAAAATATTTTTAAAGTGTTTTAATATTGAGTTCACTTGAACAAGATGGTGATTTTGAAAGATGGACCAGGAAGGTGAGGGAACTGCACTGGAATCAGACTGACTAGTTAGGAAGTAGGAAATAATGAAGTCTAGACCAGAGAGGCTACAAAGGAAACCAAAAAGAGGAAAGAGACTGAATCATCATTAAAACTTAGGAAGGATGAGGTGAAAAGGGAAACATCAAAAATGCTTTAAAGGTTTCCAGCTTACATGACTGGAAGGGTAAAGATCTGGGATGGGGGGGAAGGGCAGGGTTGGGGGGAAAGGCAGAGAAAAATAAACTGTTAGATCTGGGGAGTTCCTTACAGATTATCTTGTCCAAATAGTGAGTTTCACAGATGATGACTCCAGGCAAACAGTGGTGCTGGAGAGACCAGGAGGACTTTGCTTTCAGTCTGAGTTCTTAGAACATAGTTCCCTCATCACATTAAAGGCCAGGAATGGAAACACCCGGGGATGAAGAACAGTACTAGCCCTAAGCAGAATCACATCTGGCACCCGGGTGGGGCTCACCCTGCTTCTCCTTCTCCCTCTGTTCTGTCCTGAACATGGGACCATCTTCTTCCCCTGGATCTCCATGGCTTCCTGCATTCCCTGCTTGGAGTCACCTCTTAACTAAGTATAAGCCTTTTAATCTGGTCCCAGATTTCATCACACCTGCGTGGACCACCCTGAGCAGATACATGCTAGCTCCATGACCCCCTTTCTCCTTTCTCCTTCATCCACTCCTTCCCATTCGTTCTTTCAACATTTTTATAAATCCTGGAAATACAATGGTAAGCAAGACATAGTTACTGACCTCATAGGGCTTATATTCTATAACTGAAGGCTGGTTATCCCTTCAAAAAAGGGCTGAGATGAAAAATAAAGGAGCCTTATAATCTACATGGAGAATCAGAGTGGCCAGAACAGGAGCTCTCAGTAGGTGTCACCTGAGCTGAGACCTGCAGGATGAGGAGTCCATAGCCCAGCCATATGCAAAGGCCCCCAAGACTTGATGCACTCAAGCAGTTGAAAGGAGCCCAGAGAGACTGAGCACAGTGAGTAAGGGGGAGACTGACACAAGCAGGAAACCAGGTGATAAGGAGAACTCTTGAAGAAAGAAATACATTTTAAATACAGAATTAGAGGGGCACCTGGGTGGCTCAGTGGTTAACGCCTCTGCCTTCGGCTCAGGTCATGATCCCAGGGTCCTGGGTTCGAGCCCCGCATCAGGCTCTCTGCTCAGCAGGGAGCCTGCTTCCTCCTCTCTCTCTGCCTGCCTCTCTGCCTACTTGTGATCTCTGTCTGTCAAATAAATAAATAAAAAATAAATAAAAATAAATAAATATAGAATTAGGTACAAAAGTAAGTTTGTTTAGAATGAGAAAATAAATCTCACAAATTATAAATTTGTAAACATTTATAAGAACTAAAAGCTTAACATTAAATCTTTCTAATGATTTGAATATTTTATCATGATGAAGTGACCCACTCTAATAATGTTCTTTTTTTAAAGGATTTATTTTTATTCATTTGACAGAGAGAGAGCACAAGCACAGGCAAGGGGAGATGCAGAAGGAGAGGAAGAAGTAGACTCCCCACTAAGCAAGGAGCCTGATGCAGGGCTCCATCCCAGGACCCTGGGATCATGACCCAAGCAGAAGGCACATGCTTAACGGACTGAACCACCCATGTGCCCCAATGCATTCCTATCTTAAAGTCTATTTGCATAATAATAGCTTCACCTGTGTTCTTGTAGTTTTTTCCCCTGGTATCTTTGTTCATTCATTTATTTTCAACCTTTTTAAAACTTTATATTTTTTTTTAAGATTTTTATTTATTTATTTATTTGACAGATCACAAGTAGGCAGAGAGGCAGGCAGAGAGAGAGGAGGAGGCAGGCTCCCTGCTGAGCAGAAAGCCCAATGCTGGACTCGACCCCAGGACCCTGAGATCATGACCTGAGCTGAAGGCAGAGGCTTTAACCACCGAGCCACCCAGGCGCCCCTAAAACTTTATATTTTTTTAAACCATTTTTTAATTTTTTAAATTTATTTGACAGACAGAGATCACAAGTAGGCAGAGAAACAGGCAGAGAGATGGGCGGGAAGCAGGCTCCCTGCCGAGCAGAGAGCCGGATGCGGGGCTCAATCCCAGGACCCTGGGACCACGACCTGAGCCAAAGGCAGAGGCTTTAACCCACTGAGCCACCCAGGTGCCCCAAAAACTTTGTTTATAATCTTTCTCTTATAAACAGCCTATAGTGGATATTTCTGAAATTCTATCTTTAAAAACCTTCATCTTTTAACCAGAACACTTGGTCCCTTTAAGTCCTAGCCCTAGCTTAGTTGGATTCAAACCTGTCCTCTTCTTATATCCTTCTACTTAAGCTACCTGTTCTTTGTTCCTTATGCTCTCCTTTCATGCCTGCCTTTGAATTATTTTTTTATCATTCTGTTTTCCATCTATCTGTGCGAGTTACCACACTTTTTCCACTCTCTTATGTTTATCCTACTGCACTCTTGACATATCAAAGTCTGATGCTAACCTTTCCTTTAACTTCCCCTTGAAAAATGCAAGGACCCTGAAGTACCTTGGATCTTAGACCTTTACCTACCTCCTCTTCCCCAAGTTATATGTCACATAGTCATGTATTTTGATTGCATATAGTTTCAAAACCCCACAAGATACTATTATTATTGCATTATATAGTTAATGGTCATTTAGATTCACCTACATATTTACCTTCTTCTTTGCTTTTCTTTCCTGCTACATCACAGAGCTTCCATATGGCATCATTTTCCTTTTTACTTAACAGTGTTATTTAATTTTTTCTTCAGCTATGGGTCTGTTGGAAATACTTATACATTTCCATCTGTTTATGAGGGTTCCAATTTCTCTGTTTATGAGGATTCCAATTTCTCTGCATCCTTGCCAACACTTAATATCCATCTTTTTTTATTATAACCATCCTAGTGGGTGTAAAGTGGAATCTCACTGTGTTTTTGATTTGCTTATTTTAATGACTAATGATGAGCATATTTTCATGTGTTTACTGGTAATTTGTATATCTTCTTTAGAGAAATGCCTACTCTTAAATTGGATTATGTATCTTTTTATTATTGAGTTGTAAGAGTTCTTTATATATTCTGGATAGCAATCCCTTCTCAGATTGCTATCCAGAATATATAAAGTGCCTATGTGATAAAGGATTAGTATGCAGAATATATAAAAAACAAATATGTACTCCCATTCTGTGGCTTGTCTTTTTAATTTTGTGTCTTTAAATTTTGGTAAGGTCCAGGGGCTCCTGGGTGACTCAGCCAGTTAAGCGTCTGCCTTTGGCTCAGGTCATGATCCCAGAGTCCTGGGATTGAGTCCTGCATTGGGCTCCCTGCTCAGCCAGGAGTCTGCTTCTCCCTCTCTTGCCCCCTCTGCCTGTGCTCTCTTTCTCTCTCTTTCTCTCCCTCTCTCTCTCCCTCCCTCTCTGTCAAATAAATAAAATAAAATCTTTTAAAAATTTTTGGTGAGTTCCAATTTATCTGGGGTTTTTTGTTACTTGTGCATTGTGTGTCATATTTAATTATTGTCTAATCCAAGACCATGAAAATTTACTCTTATTATTTCTAAGAGTTTTGTAGTTTTAGCTCTAACACTTAATTTTTATGATCCATTTCAAGTTAACTTTTATGTATGGTGTAAGGTGAGAGTATAAATTCATTCCTTTGCATATGGATTTCCAATTGTCCCAATAACATGTTTTGAAAAGATTATCCTCTTACCATTGAATTATTTTGACACTTGTCAAAAATCAATTTACCATAATGTAGTGTATTATTTCTGTATTCGCAATTCCATTCCATTGATCTATATGTCCATCCTCATTACTCAGCTTTGTAGTAATGTTTTCAATCAAAGTAGGAGTCCTATAAAATTTGTTCTTTTTCAAGATTGTTTTGGCTATTTTGAGTCCCTTGCATTGTCATATGGGTTGTTTTTTCATGTTTTTTTAAATTCCAGTGTAGTTAACACACAGTGTTATATTTGTTTCAAGTGTACAATATAGTAGCTCAACAAGTCCATATACTATTCAGTGTTCATCAAGATACATGTACTCTTAATCATTCCCATATGAATTTCAAGATCAACTTGTCCATTTCTGGAAAAAAGCTAGGATTTGGACAGGGATTGTGTTGACTTTGTAGATAAATTTAAGGAAGACTGATATCTTAACATTAAGTATTCCAACCCATGAACATGAAATATTTTTCCATTCATTTAAATTTTCTTTCATTTCTTTAGCCAATGTTTTGTAGTTTTCAGTGTATGAATTTTGCACCTCTTTTGTTAAATTTGTGTCTATTTCACTTTTTTTATGCCATTGTAAATTAAGCTGTCTTCTTAATTTTATTTTCAGAATGCTCATTGTTAGTGTATGAAATGTGATTGATTTTTATGTATAGATCTTATATCTTGCAACCTTGCTTAATTTGTTTAGTCCTAATAGTTTTTTAGTGGGTTCCCTGGGATTTTCTATACACAAGATCACTTCATCTCTGAATACAGATAGTTTTACTTCTTCATTTCCAATCCAAATGCTATTTACTTACTTACTTAGTCATTTATCCTAATTGACCTTGCTAGAACCTCCAGTACAACAATAAATAGAAGTGACAAGAGCAAGTATCCTTTTATTGTTCCTGATGTTGGGAGGGAAACATTGAGTTTCCCACTTTATAGTATCTAGCTCCCTGCTGTAAAGTTTACACTTCAAATTTATCTCCATGAATTTAGTAAACATAGTAGTTCTGTAGTCCATATCCCATAATTATGAAACTGATGTCTCTGTGCTCTGTGCTTTTTGGTGGTTCTGGCTTACATTGGTTTTTTCATTGGTGTGTCTCATTGTTTCTGATAGTTTTCAAACCTTTTTTCCCCCAATAACCTACAGAAATAAATTGAGACCTTAGATGACCTTAGATGGTCTTATCTCCTTCAGAGAGGTATTTTTGTCTTTTCTCCTTCTACCAATTACCTGAGGATCTTAGCTATTGGGAACCAAGGTTTTCTGAGTCACCAAGATGTCCTCCCAAAGTAAAGTCATATCCCCATTCCCAATGCACATCCTGTTGAGTTCTCAGGCCTGATCAGGGAATATTTCAAGTGTTTTCCTCCTTGGAGGGTGCTGGACTCCAGTCCTTTTCACCATCTTTCATCTTTTTCCCTGGAATGGTCCACCACCAAGGCAAAAACATTTTTGTACAATGCAACTCTTCAGGGCCTCAATCTCCTGATTCTAACTCTTGTTTCCTTCCCACACTAAACTGCCAAAAATGTGGCTCTGTCCCAAGCATTGAACACCTCTAGGGCAGAAGCAGCTGAGGTTCATCTCTCTGAACTTTCTCAAATTAATCACAACCTCATAATTATCATTATTATTTTTCCTCATTGTTACTCTTAAGACTATTTTTTTTTCTGTTTAGATCTTTTAGTTGTCTTCAGAGGGAGAGTTATTACCAAAGCCAGAAGATTCTTTTCATTCTGGTAACAGTGCTCTCCAAAAATTAGAGAATATTTCTCTTTATAGATGTAACCCACCTAATTAATGAAAAATAAAAAACAAATTTGAATATCATTGTCTTATAACTCCTAATGAAGTAAGTAATCTGAGTATTGAATTAATATCTGCTAATATGACAAAAAGAGGGACAACTAAACATCCCAAGTCCCCTAGTGGAAACACGCAATGCCACTATGAAGTTGTCATCTCTAAAAACTCAAACCTCAATCTAGTCAAGCCTCTCGATCTATCTACCAGTCTGTAAGAAATACTAAAGACAAAGGGACAGGTTTAAATATATCATAAATATGCAATAAGAAAAATCCAGATTGTGAGACAGTCATGAGAAACAACTTAATTTCTTTACCAAATAAATTACAGGGGAAAAAAGTGGATTGGTGGACCTAGAGATTAAAATAGATTTATGAGATATATCAAAGAATCACAATGCATAGATCTTATTGGGATTCTGATATTTTAAAAGCTATTAAAACTATGAAATTTATAATGTAATTGAAAATTTGAATAGTGGCTCAAAAGTAATTGATGGTATTTTTAACTAATTTTACATTTTTAAGTAAATAACACTATTGTGGCTAAGTTTATCCAAAAGGAATACATGTGCATATATATATTATACTATACACACATATGTACATAGATCTGTAATGGTAATGGATGAAAATTAAGGTGTCTGAGATTTGCTTAAAACTAACAAAGGAAGATGAGAAGTAGATAGGGGTGTGAAGACAAAAGGAAAAAAAAGAATACTGTGTAGAGAATGGGAGGATGGGTTGGTGGTAATAAGAATACAGAGAAGACCATTCAGGAGCTTCTTATATCCAGAGGAGAGGTGATGGTGAGTCTGACTAAAATAATGAAGCAAAGTAAAAGAATTTGAGACACATCTGGGACATAGCCTTGATAGCGAATTGAATGTCTGAGTCAGGGAAAGGAAAGAACCACAGGTGATTTCTCCATTTACAGTTTGAATAAGTGAGTAGATGTGTTGTCGCTTGCTGAGACAAGAGAAAACTTGAGGGTGGGTGACACAAAGGTCAGGTTGGTGGGGAATAAACTTCTGTTGGCATTTTTTACATTTTGACCTCAAAATTTCTATGAGAAATTCATGAATGTATCAAGTAGCTAATTGCCAAGGAGAGATTTGGGATGAAATGTTATCAATGAGTAGATAGTTCTTAAATCTAGAAGAATTAATCAACCTGGTCAGGTGGAGAGTATAAAGGCAAACATTTATTGAAGCCTAACATATCAAGCACTCAATAGATTTATAGTCTAGATGGAAAGACAGTATTGAGTGAGGGTGAGAGACAACATCCCTTTCTATCCTAGCTCCCATCCAGTCACACGGGATGGACCATGAATACAAGCCAACAAATGTAAACTGAATGGCGTACAATATGTTATCACACTCTGGACTTTCCAACTTCCTCCAAAGAAAATTTCCATTTTTATTAATAACATCATTCTTTCAGTTTTGTCTTCTCACAGACTGAATTTAAAGGGCTCTAGGCACTGGGTAAGATGTCATGCCCAGTATTTTGGATGTCCTCAGTATCGGGAACAGATGAAGCCTGAAGCTGCTGGTCAGAGCAGCCATGAGCAAGATAGACTCAAATTTTCCTTGGTCGAGGGCACTAGAACAGCCAACTAGGCTCAGGGAAGAAGCCCATCCCAGAATACACTCTTGCTGGCTCACAAGGCCTGATTATGCAACCCCTCATGCCCTTCAAGTTTTCTCCCATGCTGAATGCACAGGCTGTGAATGAGTGCTAGTTTACAGGCACGGCTGATTCCAATCTCTTACTTGTCATGTCCTAATGTTTTACGATGTGTTGAGAAGACCCCTGGAAAAAAGCCTCTGTTTAAATGTCTTTTATTATTTTCTTGTTTGTTATGTATCAGGCCAGAGGATGTGTGTAACCTGATCAACCTAGTAAAAAATTTTATTCCTTCCATTTTTATGGCCTCCCAGGAAAAATTCCACTTAGGAGGAAAGTAATGACTTTCAGAACTAATTCTCAAACATCCTTTCAGTGTGTTACCAAAATTGGGGCCCAGCCCTGTCAGGGGTTTCAAGTCTTCTAAAATTTTCCTAATAGTTTTTGTTCGGCAAGTGGCGTGTTCAAGCATTTGTGAAGCAGAGGCTTGGGCAGAGGGGTCCCTGAGAGTGTGTGTGGCAGTGTGTGGAAGGGATGGAGGAAAACACTTGTGCGTTAAGGGCATTCCAAGGAACATTAGCCCACTGAAACTAAAGGTCTTGCTTGCTACCATATTTTCAAAGAGCAATCACAGCTAGAGCCACAATCTCCCTTGGTTCTTACACAAGCCTGTGAAGCAAGTATACCACCCATTACTCCCACCAAGATAAGGGAACTAAAGCTGGGGAAAGCTAAGTGACTTGTTCAGAGCCATACAGCTTAATGGGCAGCAGCTTCAATCCGGTTGCTTCTGACCTCTATGTCTACTTTGGTTCCTACCCCGTGCATGGGCCAAAACCACCTTCTGCATAGTTTTGCTCCCAGATATATAAAACTCCCACCTCTATTAAAGAGTCTGGAACCCATTGGAAAGGAGATTTAAGAGCATGTGCATAAGAGTTTCAACATCCTTCTGCACACAGTATCTTCACTCTGGTGGCTCTTAGCGGGTTTCCACTTCAATTCCATGATAGTCAATGTACCGCTGGGATCATTTCATCTGGAACTCCAGTCCTTCAAAGGAACACCCTTCTGTAACCCCAATCCTTTCTTTCTAACTTAAAGGGAATATAGCAGAATCCAAGTAAGAGTAACATTAAGAGTGATGGCAAAATCTGCTCGAATTTAGCTTCATGCAAGTCATTCACAAACATTGCATTATTACTAATAAGAAATTATTAGTAGCAGAAATTACTTGTGATATAGTTTCAAACTGTCACCAGAAGTTGATACCAGGTTTGTTGCCCCCATTATATTCTCTTTCATACATACTACTGTGCACTATCTACACCCATCCAAGCTCATCTTCATCTACCAAGCTCTCAGCATCTCATGGGGATAAAGAGCATGGGATCTGGAGTCAGACATACTTGGGTCTGCATCCTGGCATCCACTAAGTTTCCCTAAGACACAGTTATTTCATAGGTAAAAAGGAGGTGGTAAGATTGTCTCTCTCATATGCTACTGTGAAAACTAAGTGGAGATGAAGACAGAGAGATAAATATAGATAGATATAGATGGATAGACAAGCATAAATAGATAGATAGGTATTGTGTATGCAAGCTATCACAATGTCTGGCACACATTAACCACTGAACAAATCTCAACTATATTTTTATTATTTCATCCCATATCTATCTAATCCATTTTCTCCACTCTGCTTTTCTGTCAATATTTCATGGTCCTGTGTTTACTACAGAGGGAAGCTTACATTCTGAACTCTCTGGTAAGGAAAACAAGATATTATAAACAGAAACAGAATGGGAGCCCAATCAAATGAAGCAACATTTGTAGAATCTCTCCTGAAATGTTATCAAGAGCTATATTAGTAATCCAGATGGACTAGGAGTTCAGTCAGCAGTCTCCATCTGATGCCTTGTTGAAGCAATAGTCCTCCTCTGCATTTCAAAGACTTACCCACTGAGCCACTCACTGGGTTGGTTTCCTAGATAGACTTTTGGAAGGACTGCATATAGGCAAAATGGTGTTCCTTCTCTATAACCAGCATCAGCACTTCAGGGCTGGTCCCAAACCTTTGCTGAGAAAGAAGCTGCTCTAATGCTTCAAGAACAGTATCTGAGATCAGATAATGTGTCTGCCTCCAGAACATCCCAAGAGAGAATAGAGACATCTCTCCATGGAGGAGGCTATGCACAGATGTGCATCAGTGGAACAACAGTAAATGACTCATAAAATGCGAATCCCAACATTGCAAGTGCAGATGTGTCAATAAGAGATAAAGCACTAATGGACAAGGCAAAAGCCCAGTGAAAAGTGAGATCATCTCAGGATGACATGTTAGTGAGTCATCAAAGAACGCATGAAATTCTACCAGAGGAGCTAGCAATAGTCCTGTCAGCTGTCAGATCCATTTTTTTTAACGATTTTATTTATTTATTTGACAGAGAGAAATCACAAGTAGGCAGAGAGGCAGGCAGAGAGAGAGGAGGAAGCAGGCTCCCTGCTGAGCAGAAAGCCCGATGCGGGGCTCGAACCCAGGACCTGGGATCATGACCTGAGCCGAAGGCAGCGGCTTAACCCACTAAGCCACCCAGGCGCCCCCAGATCCATTTTTTAAACTCTTAATCTGACATTGATCTACCCACTCAAAATCTATAATGGCACCATGCCATTTTACAGGGGATTCACATCTGGTGTTCTTCATATCAAAAAGATACTTTATCCCTCCACAACTAGACCTCTAGTTGTGACCTCTAGGGTAGCTCTCCTGCCCCTTCACTCTCTTCCTCAGTCAACAATCCAGCCTAGCTAGGATCTTAACTATATTTTTATTACTTCATCCCATATCTATCTAATCCATTTTCTCATCAACTCTCCACTCATCAACAGTCTTCACTCCAGACTTTTTCCACTCTCTTTAAGCCCTCAAATAGAAACTCACATGGCATTCTCCCACATCCCCACCTCCAAATGCACACATGACCTAAAGCCTACACAACCTGAGGAGAGGAATTCTTTAAGAAAAATAACATGAAACTGTGTATATAATATTTTGTGTTCATAAGAAATGTCACAGAGCATAAATGTTTTAGAAGTGGAAAGTACCACAATGTCATAATATACAGAAACATTATACAATGTTTTAATAATTAATCACCTGACATACCTCTATAATAATTTTTCTTAAAATTTTTTGCCTGCATACTCTTTGATCATCTCTTCATATTGTAATATCTTTATAATATTATTTTCTACAGAAAGATAATTCAACCTTTCCCTTAGCATCGTTGATCAAAATTTCTGGGGGGGTTTAACTGATATTTTTAAAGTTTCTATCAATTTCCTAGTTCTATTATTGGTTATGTCAGATAAATTTTTAGGATTATTGAGGTGCGTGGGTGGTTCAGTGGGTTAAAGCCTCTGCCTTTGGCTTAGGTCATGATCCCAGAGTCCTGGGATCGAGCCCCGCATCGGGCTCTCTGCTCAGCAGGGAGCCTGCTTCTCCCTCTCTCTCTCTGCCTGCCTCTCTGCCTACTTGTGATCTCTGTCTGTCAAATAAATAAATAAAATCTTTAAAAAATTTTTAGGATTATTGCCAAATTTAGGAAAAACTTCTCTTAATTTTCTTCCATATATAACTTATAAGATATGGAAGAAATTCCTACAGATTAGCTTCTGACTCTATATTTTTCAAAGTTTATTTCTCTTCCCCCATCTGCATATTTCTGATGGGAAGCACTATAGAAAATGTTCATGCTGGCCTATGACTTTTGGTCCTGTACCTACATGTTATGATGCCAGATTAAGTCAGTTGAATGGTTGATAGAGTATTCTGGAAGCCATTCCTATACCAAGATTGCTGGAAACTGCTTAATTATACACAGAAGTAACTGAGGAAAAAAAATATATATATATATCCCATGAAAACCAAATTAAGCATATTCGCAACTCAGCTTCCATTAACCAGATCCCAAAAATGCCTTTGCCATTCCACTGTCAATCCATTGTCAATCCAGATGAGGGCAAAGTGTAACAAAAAAGAAGCTAAAGTGGAAACAGTAATCTAAACCAACTGTAGTTTAAATATCTTAGTTTTGCAAATCTTATAAAAATATACAAACACATTGCTAGAAACGGGAGAGGCCCATGAAAATAAGGGTCCCAGTGCTTTAGGCATCATTAGGTTTGTGGTAAATCTACCTGTCTCTTTCTCCTCCTCTAAGGGATTTGGAGTCATCCTACATACACTTCTTCAATTTCTCTGCCTCCTATTTCAAAGTATTTCCAGATCTTTAGCTATCTTCTGGCCTTTCCCTTTTCTTCTAAAGGAATATCATATCAACCCATTTGCAACACGAACTCTTCCATTTAATTCCATCTCTGTTGACCTTTTATTCCAACAATTTCTTTTTTTTTAGGGGTTCTTTTTCTTTATTTATTTACTTTTTTTTTCTTATTTGAGAGAGAGAGAGAGAGTACTGGCTGGGAAAGGAGCAGAGAAAGAGGGAGATAGAGAATCTCAAAGAGACTCCACATGTGCACAGGGCTCCATCTCATAACATAAGTCAAAATCAAGGTTTGGACACTTAACCAGCTGAGCCACCCAGAAGCCCCTCCAACAATTTCTTTTTTTTTTTTTTAATTATAAAGATGTCTTTTTTTATTATTTTACCTTTTTTTTTATTTTCAGCATAACAGTATTCATTATTTTTGCACCACACCCAGTGCTCCATGCAATACGTGCCCTCTCCAATACCCACCACCTGGTTCCCCCAACCTCCCACCCCCCGCCCCTTCAAACCCCTCAGATTGTTTTTCAGAGTCCATAGTCTCTCATGGTTCACCTCCCCTTCCAATTTCCCTCAACTCCCTTCTCCTCTCCATCTCCCCATGTCCTCCATGCTATTTGTTATGCTCCACAAATAAGTGAAACCATATGATAATTGACTCTCTTTGCTTGACTTATTTCACTCAGCATAATCTCTTCCAGTCCCGTCCGTGTTGCTACAAAAGTTGGGTATTCATCCTTTCTGATGGAGGTATAATACTCCATAGTGTATATGGACCACATCTTCCTTATCCATTCGTCCGTTGAAGGGCATCTTGGTTCTTTCCACAGTCTGGCGACCATGGCCATTGCTGCTATAAACATTGGGGTACAGATGGCCCTTCTTTTCACTACATCTGTATCTTTGGGGTAAATACCCAGTAGTGCAATTGCAGGGTCATAGGGAAGCTCTATTTTTAATTTCTTGAGGAATCTCCACACTGTTCTCCAAAGAGGCTGCACCAACTTGCATTCCCACCAACAGTGTAAGAGGGTTCCCCTTTCTCCACATCCCCTCCAACACATGTTGTTTCCTGTCTTGCTAATTTTGGCCAGAGAACACACTTTGGATAATTTAAAAATTTGAGGCTTGTCTTGTGACATACATGTTTTACTCTAGAAGATATTTTATGTACACAGGGGAAAATGCATATTCTGATATTGTTGAGAGGAATGTTCTATAGATATCTGTTACATGTAGTTGTCTTATAGTGTTGTTTGAGTCTTCTATTTTCTTGTTGATCTTCTGACTGGTTGGACCTATCCTGCCTGTTTTTGTTTACCTGTGGCCTTGGGCCACACTAGATAGCTTATACTGAAAATGTGATTTATGATGGGTGCCTTGGGCCAACTACTATCAGTTGACATCTGAAGGGACTGAAGACTGAGTAAATAAGGTCAGCCACATTACCTTTGCTGATTTCAATCTCTATCTTTTAGCTTTAACAAAATGTAATCATGAGTATAACAGTCTACAGTTAAGTTTCAATGAACCTGAACAAAGTACTAAACAGATAAGAAAACCAGTCATTGTGAATGAGGGTCAGAAAACAGCAAAATGTGAAGCCAGACCAACATATATAGAAATCATTAGATGTAGACCATAAAAAAAAGAGGAATGTTTAACACCTTTAAAAAAATTAAAGAGGATTTAAAAATATTAATAAGGAAAGAGACTATCAAGAAATGACCAGACAGATTTGAAGAGGAATCAAAGTATATTTTTTCTTTAAATAAGAATATGCAATTTAAATAGAACATAAAATATAATGTGAAAAAGATTTGATAAAAATACAAAGAATTACTATGAATTCAATCAATCTTACAGCATAAAAACAAATTCTAATAGAAAAAAAGCAAACAATAAAATCATTAAAATTTGATGGTAGAAAAAGGGAAAAGAATATATAGAAAGTGAAAGGAAGTAGAAGTTGAGGTGATATTAAAAATGTTATTTAGGAACCAGTAAGGCATGGACCTACCATTCACAATGGACATTGGCCATTATAGAAATAGGGTCCTAAGGGTCATCTGCTGTGCCAGAGATTGGTCTTTGGGAGTTCCAGAAGAGTGGTAGGGAAGACATTTTGATTTTTTTCTTTTTTTATTTAAATTATTTTATTTACTTAAGTTTCAAGTTTGAAAATTTCCTTTAACTTTTTAAAAAAGATTTTATCTATTTATTTATTTAAGAGAGAGAGAGAGAGAGAGAGAACGTGTGTGCATGAGCTGGGGAAGGGGTAGAGGCAAAGAGAATTCCAAGCAGACTCTTGCTGAGTGCAGAACCCAACATGGGGCTTGATCCCACAACCCTTAGATCATGACCTAAGCCAAAACCAAGAGTCAGACTGAGCCACCTGGGAGCCCCTAAATATCTCCTTCAACTGTTAAACTCACTTCACATAGCTTATTCTTCTTCTTTTATCATTCTTTTTAAATCCTTTTTAAAATTTTTATTTCATTATTTTTTTCATCATTGTAAGTGTATTCATTAATCTGAAACACCTATTTCACCCATTCCCCCCTACCCACCTCCTCTGGTAATCATCAGTTTGCTCTGTGTAGTTTAGAGTCTATTTCTTGGTTTGTCTCTCTCTCTCTGTCTTTCTTCTTTTCCATTATACATTCTAGTTCTGTCCATGTGGTTGCAAATGGCAAGATTTCACTCTTTATTTAAATCACTGGATAATATTCATATATATATATATATATAAAACAGAAAAACACTAATTTGAAGGGATACATGCACCCCTGTGTTTATAGCAGTGTTATTTACAATAACCAAATTATGGAAACAGCCCAAGTGTCCATCAATGGATGAACGAACAAAGACAATGTGGTGCTTTTAAATATATATATAAAAATATAAAAATATATATTATTATATTATATTTATTTATTATATATCATAATAAATAATAAATAAATAATATATTATTTTATATATTATATAAATATATAAAATATAAAATATATATAATTTTATATATTATATTTATAATATATTATATTATATATATTTTCATATAAATAAATAATTAAATGTATATAGATATATGCACCACATTTTCTTTGCAAAGAGAATATGTGCCTAAGCTGAAGCCACTTACTGGGTGCACTTCCTAGTAACACAGTTTTTTTGTCTCTGTCAGGTAGATTCACTGGGCATCTTGTCGGAAAACCTCCAGAAAGATAACTTTAAAAAAGGTAAAATCATGATCCCAATACAAATGTAAAATGAACATGTGTGAAGATTTTATTAAGCCCATTTATTAATGAGGGTATCACAACAGGTTCCTTCTTCCCAATGATGAACAAAAACCCCCAAAATTCAGACTGGGATCTCCCTGGTTTACCTGAAGTCATTTATGCCCATATTTGAACTGATCACTACGTCTAGGAAAATGGAATGCTTTGATTGTTCATGAGTTGGGTCTATGCCCCCACATGGACTGAGAATGGGGGAAGGGTGGTTTCTCAACCAAAAAGTGGGACATTGTTATTGACAAGGAAGGAAGATAAATTCTGGGCACACAAAAACAGCAATTGTCCACTCTGTCAGTATTTGGCTGGGTTAGAGAGTAGAAAGCCTAGAGATTGGGAACCTGATTTGTTTACTATCATATCATAGGTCATCTAAAAATGGAGAGTCTGATAAGAGAGATATTATAGATGTAGACTGGACCACACTTGGCAAAAGGACTAATGTGGAAGGAAAAAAATGTCAACGTCTTCTAGCCTGTGGGTCTGGGATGATTATGGATGTCACAATAAAAATGTAGAGCACAAAGGAAGAGCAGATGTGAGGAATAAGATGATGAGTGCAGTCTAAACACTTTAAAGTGTGTTGGGATATTGGTGTATTTCCAGGCTTAGTCAAAGAAGCTAACAGAGTGGAAAAAAGTGAGATAAAAAAGAAATCACTAGCCATCAGGGAGATTCAAATTAAAACCACATTGAGATATCACCTTACACCAGTTAGAATGGCCAAAATTAGCAAGACAGGAAACAACATGTGTTGGAGGGGATGTGGAGAAAGGGGAACCCTCTTACACTGTTGGTGGGAATGCAAGTTGGTGCAGCCTCTTTGGAGAACAGTGTGGAGATTCCTCAAGAAATTAAAATAGAGCTTCCCTATGACCCTGCAATTGCACTACTGGGTATTTACCCCAAAGATACAGATGTAGTGAAAAGAAGGGCCATCTGTACCCCAATGTTTATAGCAGCAATGGCCATGGTCGCCAGACTGTGGAAAGAACCAAGATGCCCTTCAACGGACGAATGGATAAGGAAGATGTGGTCCATATACACTATGGAGTATTATACCTCCATCAGAAAGGATGAATACCCAACTTTTGTAGCAACACGGACGGGACTGGAAGAGATTATGCTGAGTGAAATAAGTCAAGCAAAGAGAGTCAATTATCATATGGTTTCACTTATTTGTGGAGCATAACAAATAGCATGGAGGACATGGGGAGATGGAGAGGAGAAGGGAGTTGAGGGAAATTGGAAGGGGAGGTGAACCATGAGAGACTATGGACTCTGAAAAACAATCTGAGGGGTTTGAAGGGGCGGGGGGTGGGAGGTTGGGGGAACCAGGTGGTGGGTATTGGAGAGGGCACGTATTGCATGGAGCACTGGGTGTGGTGCAAAAACAATGAATACTGTCATGCTGAAAAGAAATTAAAAAATAATCCCCCCCAAAAGAAATATGTTCTCTGACACAACGGCATTAAATTAGAAATCAACACAAGACAACATTTGGGACACTGATAAATACTGTGTAGATTAAATAACAAACTTCAAAATAACCAAAAAGTCAAATAAGACATCATAAGGGAAATTAGAAAATACCTGCAGATGAATAAAAATTTTTAAAAGGCAACATACCAACAGTTATGAGATACAGCTAAGGAAGTGCTCAGAGGGAAATGTATAACTACAAATACCTATATTGAAAAAGAAGACTTCAAGTCAGTGTCTAAGTGTCTAGACCCACAGTTTAGCCTTTTAAGCTTGTGAACTCATAGTAGCAGCTTTGCTAGGACAGTATTCTCAAAAGCCTAGTAGGCCTCCTGTTATGTTGTAGGGTTCCACATCATTAGATAAGTGGGTCTCTACAGATCCTTCCTGGATAACCATCTCTACCCCTAATTTCTGCTGGGATAGCTGATTGTTTGCATGAATCCCACACTTACTCTCTTCAACAAAATGTTGACCAATCATACCCTTGGACTTCTCTTCAGAGCATGCTTTTCCAAAAATAAGCTTCCTAATTCTAGCATCCTTTGCAATCTAGATAGGCCAAGAACATTTTGAATCATCAAGTGCTGGTTCCACTTTGTTTAACAAATCCCTCTTCAGTTTATTTCATTCCTCTCACATTTGACTATAAGCAGCAAGGAAAAATAAGCCTGCACCTTCCTTCACTAAAAATCTCCTTAGTTAAATATCTACATTCATTGTTTATAAGTTCTGATTTCAACCCAAGAGTAGAACACAATTCAGCCAAGTCTTCAGCCGCTTTATAATAAAGACTGCTTTTCCTCCAGCTTCCAGTAACATGCTCCTCATACTCTTCTGAGATATCACCAGAAGCAACTTAACATTCATATTTCTACTAACATTCTCTTCAGGATGATGTATGAACTCCTAAGATGAAAGACACTTTCTCTACCATGCTCTTTCACTTTCGTCTGAACTCTCAAAAGAATCACCTTTAACGTTCACAACTTGGTAATCTAGGCTTTTTCTATCATGCACCTCAAAACTCTTCTACCTTCTACTAATTACTCAATTCAAAAGACAACCCCACAGTTTTAGGTATTTGTGAGGTATTTGTTTTGGTATTATTTGCTGCTTCCCAGTGCCAAAATTTGTATTAGTTTTCTGGGGCTCCCAAAACAAATTACCACAAATGTGGTGGCTTAAAACAATATTGAGGGATACCTGGGTGGCTCAGTCTGTTAAGCATCTGCCTTCAGCTCAGGTCATGATCCCTAGGTCCTGGTATTGAGTCCTGCACTCTGCCTAACAGAGTGCCTGCTTCTACCTCTGCCTGCTTCTCCCCCTGCTTGTGCTCTCTCCATCTGACAAATAAATAAATAAAATCTTTTTTTTTAAAAAAAAGAGAAAAGTCAGTTCTCTCATGGCTCTGGGTCCAAAGTCTGAGATCAAGGTCTCAGCAAAACTGTTTCCTTCTGGAGTCTGAAGAAGACTGTTCCATGCTTCTCTCCAACTTTCTGGTGGCTCTGTCCTTCCTTGACATTCCTTGGCTTGCAGATGCATCACTCCATTCTCTACCCTTATCATCACTTGGCTGGCACCATGCTTCCCTGTGTCTTTTCTTTTCTGCTCTCATGAGGACACTCATCACCAGATTTAGGGCCCACCCTAATCTACAGTGATCTCATCTGGACATCCCCACCTTAGTTACATTTCCAAGGCACTTACTCCAAATAAGATCAGATTCTGAGGTTCTGGGTGGATCGATCTTTTGGGAGATACTGTTCAACCCACTATATTGTACAACTCTGAAAATACTAAAACCATTATATTATATTCTTCAAGTGAGTGAATGTTATGGTATCTGAATTATATCTCAATAAAGAAGTTTAAAAGAAAGATAGAGAGATATAATAATCAACTAATGAATTGAACACTGCATCAAAGACTAGTTATATACTATACAGTGGCTGAATAAACATAATTTTTAAAAGAGTCTTAATATTTAATGCAATTTGGCAATCTCTATATTTTAATTATTTTTTAGAATGTTTACATTTAATGTTCATATTAGTAGGGTTGGGCTTATATCTATCATTTTGCTATTTATTTTCTATTTGTCCCAGTTGTTCTTTATTCTATTTTCTCTCTTTTCCTATTTAGATAGTGAGAGATCACCCAAAGAGAGAGAAAGAAACAGAGACAGATAAAGACAGAGATATTTATTTTGGGGAACAGGCTCACCTGTATATGGAGGAGGCAAATCTAGAAACCATAGAGCAGACAAGCAGGCAGGAAATTCAAGTAAGAGTTGATGTTACAGTCTTGAGTTGGAAATTCAAAGAACAGCCAGCAGGCTAGAAACCCAGACAGAATTTCTGTTACAGTTTTGTGGCAGAATTCCTTCTTCTACAGAAAACCTCAGTTTTGCTCCTTATGTCTTCAGTTGATTAGATGAGGCCCTATCCATATTATGAGAGTAATCTTTATTTAAGGCCAAGTGATTGGAGGGGTGCCTGGATGACTTAGTTGGAAGAGCATGCAACTCTTGATCTTGGGGTCCTGAGTTGAGGCCCCATGTTGGGCATACAGATTACTTAAAAGTAAACAATTTTAAAATATCCAAAAAATATTTTAAAGTCAACTGGTTGTAAATGTTAATCATATCTACAAAATACCTTTACACCAACATCTAGGCTAGTGTTTTACTAAAGAGCTGGGCACTATCACCTAGCTAAGTTGACACAAAAAATTAACTGTCACAGATGGAAACAGACTAACCACACTAACAGAAGTTAAAAGAAAGTTGGAATGGCTATGTTATACCCAGGCACAGGGCTAAGAAGATTTCAAAGTAAAGAATATTGTCATAGATAAAGAAGGACATTTCCTAATGATAGAGATGTCAGTTTTTCAAGAGGGCAAAGCAATCTAAGCATACCTAAGAAGAGAACTTTAAAATATGTTAAGTAAGAACTGAAAGAACTGTGAAGAGAAAGAGACAAATTGCAAAGAGAAATACAATTATAGCCAAATATTTCAATACCCAACTCCCAAAAATTGAAAAAAACAGGCTGAAAGAAAATCAGTAAAGATACAGAAGATTTGAACAACACTATCAACCAAATTGAACTGATTGAGATTTATACAGCACCCACCCAAAACAGCAAAATACATACTATATTAAATTATACACATGTTTACCAAGAAAGACCATGTTTGAGGTCATGAAACTAGTCTCAATATATTTAAAATAACTCAAGTCATACAAAGTTATGTTTTGTGACCATATGGAATTAAAACAAATAAGTAACAGAAAGTTATGTGGAAAATTCTCAAATATTTGAAAACTAACAGCCACTTATATATAACCTGAGAGTCAAAGCAAAAAATCAAATAAGTAAACAGAAAGTATTTTGAACTAAATGAAAGTTAAAGCTGAACATAAAAGAATTTGTGAGATACTGCTAACACAGTACTTAGGGGGAATTCATAGCATTAAATTTCTATGTAGAAAAAAAAAAAAGTTCATTATCAATGACCTCAGCTTCCATGAAAAGAAAACAGAAAATAAGAGCAAATTAACAGTCAGAAGTAATGAAGTAATTAAGATCAAAACAGAAATCAAACAAATAGAAAACAGAACAATACATAAAATCAACCAAACTAAAACCTGGTTTTTTGAGAAGTTCGATAAAATTGATAAGCCTTAATTACACTAATAAGGAAAAAAAGAAAGAGCATAACAATTGCTAACTACCAAAAACAAAGATGTAACACCACCACAGAGTCCATAAAATTAAAAGGATTAAAAAATAACTACTATGAACAACTTTATGTCAAAAAAATTTACAGCTTAGGTGAAATGGAAAAATTCTTTACTTGTCAATTTATGAAAGTTCACTTAAGAAGAAATATATAAACTGATAGCCTTATATCTATTAAGGAAATATAATTTATATTTTAAAACCTACCAACTAAAAATCTCTAGACATAGATGCCTCATGGTAAAATTTTGGAAGAAAGAATGCCAATAACAATTCTATACAAACTTCCAGAAAATTGAAGATGAGAGTATACTTTCCAAAACTCACTCTATGTGGCCTGCATTACCCTAGTACCAAAAGAAAACATTACAGTAAAAGAAAACCACATATCAATATCCCTCATAAATATACATGCAAAAATTCTAAACAAAATATAGCAATTACACTCCAACAATTAAAAAAAAAATAGTAATAGGGCGCCTGGGTGGCTCAGTGGGTTAAGCCACTGCCTTCGGCTCGGGTCATGATCTCAGGGTCCTGGGATTGAGTCCTGCATTGGGCTCTCAGCTCAGCAGGGAGCCTGCTTCCCTCTCCCTCTCTCTCTGCCTGCCTCTCTGCCTACTTGTGATCTCTGTCTGTCAAATAAATAAATAAAATATTTTAAAAAAAATAGTAATGTACCATGACCGAGTGGGTCTTCCCCCAGAAAGAAATTGATTCAAAAAATCAACTGAAACAATTCACCATACTAACAAATCTAAAAAGACAAATAGTATGATCACCTTAACAGACTCAGAAAAAGCTTTTGACAAAATGCAATATCCAGTACTGTTTAAAAAAAAAAAAATCTTAGCAAACTAGGATGAAGAAGGAAACTTCCTCAACTCATAAAGAGCATCTACTGAGAAACCTACAGCTAACAACATAGTTAATGGTGAAAATCTGAATGCATTCCCCTAGGTCAGGAACAAGAAAAGGACATTTGCTCTCACAACTTTTATGCAACATGGAACTGGAGTTTCAAACCAGTGGAACCAGGCAACAAAAAGAAAGGCATACAGATTTGAAAGAAAGAAGTAAAACTTTATTTATTTGGGACAGTATAATCATTTATGTAGAAAATCTAATAGGATCTACAACAAAACTACTAGAACTAATAAATAAATTTGGTAAGGTTGCAGACACAAGAGCAATACACACAAAAACTATTTTTATGCAAAAACTTAAAAATAATACCATCAAAAAATATGAAGTACTTAGGGATAAATCTGACCAAAAATGTGAAGTGTATACTAAAAAATAAGGAACATAGCTGAGAGAAACTAAAGATCCAAATAAATGGAGACATATTCTGTTTCTGAGTTAGACAACAAAATATTGTTAAGATGTCAAATCTTCCCAAATTCCCAGTAGGAATTTTTGTAGAAATTGACAAGCTGACACCAAAATTCATATCAAATTACAAATGACATAGGATAGCCAAAGAAACTGAAGGGAAAAAAAGAACAAAGCTGGGAAGCTAGCATGGCCTGATTTCAAGGTTTAGTAAAAAACTACAAAAATGGGGAAGGAGCAAGATGGCAGAGGAGTAGAACTAAATATCATTGGGTCCAGGAGTTCAGCTAGATAGTTATCAAACCATTCTGAACACCTACAAACTCAATAGGAGATTGAAGAGAAGAAGAGCAGCAATCCTAGGAACAGAAAAGTGACCACTTTCCAGAAGGTGAGACGTGCAGAGAAGTGAATCCAAAGTGACAGGAAGATAGACCACAGGGGAGAGGAGCCAGCTCCCTGCAAGAGGTGGAGCAGCAGAGCACAAAACCAGAACCGTTAGAAGTCTGCTCCACAGAGGGACATCACTCCAGAGACTAAGACAGGGGTAGCGCCCTCGTGGGGACAGTGTGGTCTCAGGACCTCGGGGGTCACAGAAAGCTCAAGGGTGTATGAGTATAGCAGAGCTGCCGGGTATCGGAGCAGGGAAGCCGGTGACAGAGACGGACCTGAGGAGTGTGCTCTCAGCTTGGGGTTACCTTAAATCATGATCTACAGCACAGTCGGACCACTGATTTTAGAGCAGAGACCCTACAAGTGGCAGATCCAGAGAAACCCCCTTCCTTCCAGGAGCATGTGGCAGGAATCTGCTAGGTTTGGAGACTCCAAATGAGGCTGAGCACCAGAGATAGAAATGCTCTGTCACAGGCTGGTGAGGTTGGAGTGCAGCCAGAGACCAGGGAGATGAGAGAGATTGACTGCTTTTCTCTAAGGGTGCACCAAGGAGTGGGGCCCTGAGCACGTGTCTCCTCCAGGCCAGAGATTGGGAGGCAATCATCTTCATTTCCATCCTCCAAAGCTCTAAGGAAAGCGTTCAGGGAACAAAAGTACTGAACCCAAGCAGATTGCTTAGGCTGGCCCAGGGCAAGGGCAGTGTGATTCTGCCTCGGGCAAAGACATTTGAGCATCATGACAAAAGGCCCTCCCCCAGAAGATTGGCAAGAACATCCAGCCAAGACCTAGTTCACTGATCAAGGAGAAGAACGGAATTCCAGAGGAGGGGAAAGCAAAGCATGGAATTCATGGCTTTTTCCCCATGATTCTTTAGTCTTGCAAAAGTAATTGAATTTTTAAAATTTTATTTCTTCTTACTATATTTCTTTTAATTTTTCCTCTTTCTTATTTTAACCTTTTTAAAACTCTTTTATCTTATCAATACCTTTGTAAAAAATATTTTTTAACTTTCATTATTATAGTCATATTCTATCCCTTCATTTTATTTAAACTTATTTTTTGTATACATATAGGTTTTTCTTTCTTTAAAGTTTTGGGATACAGTTTCTTCTAACAGATCAAAATATGCACTAAATCTAGCACATGGCTTTGTTTTAGTCTGCAGGCCAATCACATTCTTTCCTCTTTTTTTCTTTATTCAACCAATTTCCTATTCTATCAATTCCTTTCTTAAAAACTTTTTAAATTTTTATCCTTACAGTCATATTCCATCCCTTCATTGTGTTTACCCTTATTTTTGTGTATATATATATATATATATATATATATATATATATATATATGTTTTTCTTTCTTTAAAATTTTGGGAGGCAGTTTCTTCTAACAGACCAAAATACACCCAAGATCAAGTGTGTGGCTCTGTTCTATTCACCATCCCAGAAAGGAGGGAATATATATTCCTTCTTTTCTTCTCCCCCATCCGTTTCACTGTTTCAGGTCTCTTCTGATTTGGTTAGTGTATATTTTCCTGGGGCCATTGCTACCCTTTTAGTATTTTGTTCCCTCATTCATCTATTCTTAGCTGGATAAAATGACAAGGCAGAAAAACTCACCCCCAAAAACAAGAACAAGAGGCGGAACCAATGGCTAGGGACCTAATACAGACTTTAGTAAGATGTCAGAACTAGACTTCAGAATGACGATTATCAAGGTGGTAGCTGGGCTCAAAAAAAAGCATGGAAGATATTAGTGAATCCCTTTCTGGAGAAAATTAAAAGAACTAAAATCCAACCAAGGTGAAATCAAAAAAGCTACTAATGAGGTACAATAAAAAATGGAGGGGGCGCCTGGGTGGCTTAGTGGGTTAAAGCCTCTATCTTCGGCTCAGGTCATGATCTCAGGGTCCTGGGATTGAGCCCCGCATCGGGCTCTCTGCTCAGCGGGGAGCCTGCTTCCTCCTCTCTCTCTCTGCCTGCCTCTCTGTCTACTTGTGATCTCTCTCTGTGTCAAATAAATAAATAAGATCTTTAAAAATAAATAAATAAATAAATAAATAAATAAATAAATAAATAATGGAGGCTCTTACTGTTAGGATAAAAGAGGTAGAAGAGAGAATTAGTGATATAGAAGACTAAGTGATGGAGAATAAAGAAGCTGAGAAAAAGAGAGACAAACAACTACTGGAGAACTAGGATAGAACCTGAGAGATAAGTGATACCATCAGATGAAACAATATTAGAATAATTGGGATTCCAGAAGAAGAAGAAAGAGAGAGGGGGGCAGAAGGTATATTGGAGCAAATTATACCAGAGAACTTCTCTAATTTGGCAAAGGGAACAAGCATCAAAATCCAGGAGGCACAGAGAACAACTTCAAAAATCAATAAAAATATGTCAACATCCCATCATCTAATAGTAAAACTTACAAGTCTCAGTGACAAAGAGAAAACCCTGAAAGCAGCTCAGGACAAGAGGTCTGTAACATACAATGATAGATATTCAACTGGCAGCAGACTTATCCACAGAGACCTGGCAGACCAGAAAGAATTGGCATGATACATTCAGAACACTAAACAAGAAAAATATGAAGCCAAGAATACTATACCAAGCTAGGCTGTCATTGAAAATAGAAGGAGAGAAAAAAAAGCTTCCAGAACAAACAAAAATTGAAAGAATTTGTAAACACCAAACCAGCCCTACAGAAAATATTGAAAGGGGTCCTCTAAGCAAAGAAAGAGACAAAAAAGCCAGAAAGGAACAGAGACAGTATACAGTAACAGTCACCTTACAGGAAATACAATGGCACTAACTTCATATCTTTCAGTCATTACACTGAATGAAAATGAGCTAAATGCCCCAATCAAAAGACACAGGATATCAGAACGGATTTAAAAAAAAAAAACATTGATATGCTTTCTGCAAGAAACTCATTTTAGAGCCAAAGACACCTCCAGATTTAAAGTGAGGGGGTGGAAAACAATTTACCATCCTAATGGATATCAAAAGAAACCTGGGAGGGGGGGGGCGCCTGGGTGGCTCAGTGGTTAAAGCCTCTGCCTTCGGCTCAGGTCATGATCTCAGGGTCCTGGGATCGAGTCCCGCATCGGGCTCTCTGCTCGGCGGGGAGTCTGCCTCTTCCTCCTGTCTCTCTCTGCCTACTTGTGATCTGTCAAATTAAAAAAAAAAAAAAACTAAAAAAAAAAAAAAAGAAAAAGAAACCTGGGGTGGCAATCCTTATATCAGATCAATTACATTTTAAGCCAAAGACTATAATAAGAGATGAGAAGAACACTATATCATACTTAAAGGGTCTGTTCAATGGGAAGATCTAACAATTTTAAATATCTATGCCCCTAACATGGAAGCAGCCAATCATATACACCAATTAATAACAAAATCAAAGAAACACATCGACAATAATACAATAATAATAGGGGACTTTAACACTCCCTCTCACTGAAATGGACAGATCACCCAAGCAAAAGATCAACAAAGAAATCAAGGCCTTGGGACACCTGGGTGGCTCAGTTGGTTAAGCAGCTGCCTTCGGCTCAGGTCATGATCCCAGCGTCCTGGGATCGAGTCCCACATCGGGCTCCTTGCTTGGCAGTGAGCCTGCTTCTCCCTCTGCCTCTGCCTGCCACTCTGTCTGCCTGTGCTCACTCTCGCTTCTCTCTCTATGACAAATAAATAAATAAAATCTTTTTAAAAAAAATAAAAAATAAATAAAATAAAAAGAAATCAAGGCCTTAAATGACACAGTGGACCAGATGGACATCACAGATCTATTCAGAACATTCCATCCCAAAGCAACAGAATACACATTCTTCTCTAGTGCACAAGAAATAGTCTTCAGAATAGATCACATCCTGGGTCACAAATCAGATCTCAACCAGTACCAAAAAAGCAGGATCATTCCCTGCATATTTTCAGACCACAGTGCTTGGAAACTAGAACTCAGCCACAAGAGGAGAGATTACAACCAACATCAAATAAATACAAACAATTATAAGAACATATTATGAGCAACTATATACACAAGGAAATTTGACAATCTGGAAGAAATGGATGCATTCCTAGAGACATGTAAACTACCAAAACTGCACCAGGAAGAAATAGAAAACCTGAACAGATCCATAACCAGTAAGGAGATTGAAGCATTCATCAAAAATCTCCCAACTACAGGAGCCCAGGGCCAAGAGTTACCAGTGGAATTCTACCAAACATTTAAAGAATTAATACTTATTCTCAAACGTTTAAAAAAGAATAAAGAAGAAACTGTTCCAAAATATAGAAATGGAAGGAAAACTTCCAAACTCATTTTATGAGAACCAGCATTACATTGATCCCAAAACCAGACAAAGACTCCATCAAAACGAAGAATTACAGACCAATATCCTTGATGAACAAAGATGCGAAAATTCTCACCAAAATACTAGCCAATAGGATCCAACAGTACATTAAAAGGATCATTCACCACAACCAAGTGGGATTTATTCCTGGGCTGCAAGATTGGTTCAACATCCACAAATCAATCAATGTGATACAATACATTAATAAAAGAAGGAACAAGAACCATAGGATACTCTCAATGGATGCTGAAAAAAAGCATTTGACAAAGTACAGCAACTTTTCTTGATAAAAGCTCTTCAAAGTGTAGGGATAAAGGGTACATACCTCAATATCATCAAAGCCATCTATGAAAAACCCACAGCGAATATCATTCTCAATGGGGAAAACTGAGAGCTTTTCTCCTAAGGTCAGGAACATGTCAGGGATGTCCATTATCACCACTGCTATTCAACATAGTACTAGAAGTCCTAGCCTCAGCAATCAGACAACAAAAAGAAATTAAAGGCATCCAAATTGGCAAAGAAGAAGTCAAACTATCACTCTTTGCAGATGATATAATACTTTATGTGGAAAACCCAAAAGACTCCACTCCAAATCTACTAGAACTCATATAGGAATTCAGTAAAGTGTCAGGATATAAAATCAATGCACAGAAATCAATTGCATTTCTATACCAACAGCAAGACAGAAGAGAAATTAAGGAGTCAATCCCATTTACAATTGCACCCAAAACTATAAGATACCTAGGAATAAACCTAACCAAAGAGACTAAGAATCTATACATAGAAAACTATAAAGTACTCATGAAAGAAATTGAGGAAGACACAAAGAAATGGAAAAATGTTCCATGCTCATGTATTGGAAGAACAAATATTGTGAAAATGTCTATGCTACCTAAAGCAACCCACACATTTAATGCAACCCCTAACAAAATCCCAACCATTTTTTTCAAAGAAATGGAACAGATAATCTTAAAATTTATATGGAACCAGAAAAGACCCTGAATAGCCAGAGGAATGTTGAAAAAGAAAGCCAAAGTTGGTGGCATCACAATTCCAGACTTCAAGCTTTATTACAAAGCTGTCATCATCAAGACAGTATGATACTGACACAAAAACAGACACATAGATCAATGGAACAGAATAGAGAGCCCAGAAATGGCCCTCAACTCTATGGTCAACTAATCTTTGACAAAGCAGGAAAGAATGTAAAATGGAAAAAAAACAGTCACTTCAACAAATGGTGTTGGGAAAATTGGACAGCCACATGCAGAAAAATGAAACTGGACCATTTCCTTATACCACACACGAAAATAGACTCAAAATGGATAAAAGACCTCAATGTGAGAAAGGAATCCATCCAAATCCTTGAGGAGAACACAGGCAGCAACCTCTTCTACCTCAACTACAGCAACTTCTTCCTAGGAACATTGCCAAAGGCAAGGGAAGCAAGGGCAAAAATAAATTATTGGGACTTCATCAAGATCAAAAGCTTTTGCACAGCAAAGGAAACAGTCAACAAAACCAAAAGACAACTGACAGAATGGGAGAAGATAATTGCAAACGACATGTCAGATAAAGGGCTAGTATCCAAAATCTATAAAGAGCTTAGCAAACTCAACACCCAAAGAACAAATAATCCAATCAAGAAATGGGAAGAAGACATGAGCAGACATTTCTGCAAATAAGACATCCAGATGGGCCAATAGACACATGAAAAAGCCTTTAACATCACTCTACATCAGGGAAATACAAAGCAAAAGCACAGTGAGATACCACCTCACACCAGTCAGAATGGCTAAAATTAACAAGTCAGGAAATAACAGATGTTGGCGGGGATGCAGAGAAAGGGGAACTTTCCTACACTCTTGGTGGGAATACAAGCTGGTGTAGGCACTCTGGAAAACAGCATGGAGGTTCCTCAAAAAGTTGAAAATAGAGCTACCCTATGACCCAGCAATCACACTTCTGGGTATTTACCTTAAGATACAAATGTAGTGATCTGAAGGGCACGTGCGCCCCAATGTTTATGGCAGCAATGTCCACAATAGCCAAACTATGGAAAAAACCTAGATGTCCATCAACAGATGAATGGATAAAGAAGATGTGGTATATATACAATGGAATATTATGCAGCCATCAAAAATCCTGAAATCATGCCATTTGCAATGATGTGGATGGTACTAGAGGGTATTATGCTGAGCGAAATAAGTCAATCAGAGAAAAACAATTATCATATGATCTCTCTGATATTGGGAATTTGAGAGGCAGGGAAGGGAGTGAAAAAATCAAACAGGATAAGACCAGGAAGGGCGACAAACCATAGAGACTCTTAATCTCAGAAAACAAATTGAGGGTTGCTGGATGTGGGGGGATAGGGTGCCTGGCTTATGGACATTGGGGAGGGTATGTGCTATAGTGAGTGCTGTGAATTGTGTAAGACTGATGATTCACAGACCTGTGCCCCTTTAGCAGATAATACAAATTATGTTAATTTTAAAAAACTACAATAATTAAGAAAGTGTGGTACTGGAAGCAAAATATGATGGGAGACTCAGGGAAATGCTGGAGTAGGAAGAACCAGGTATCTCTCTCTTCCACTACACAAGAGCTGCACTGATCTACCTGGTGGAATTATTTTGGAATTCTGGAGTCTATTGAATGCTTGCAACTTCAAAAGGAAGTTTTGGATGGTGAACTGTAGTTCATTTTGTTCAGTTTCAGCCTTTTATACAGTATTAGCTACCTATCATCCACCCCCAGCCACATGGCAAACAACTGTGCATGTTTCTGGAGTAGTCCACACAGCCTCTGGAAAGCCTATGGAAAGCCAGTGTGGACAAAAAGAACCCTGTCCTCCAGGGCGCCCAGGTGGCTCAGTTGGTTAAGTGTCTGCCTTCGACTTAGGTCATGATCCTGGAGTCCCAGGATCGAGCCCTGCTTTGAGCTCATATCAGGCTTCCTGCTCAGCAAGAAGTCTGCTTCTCTCTCTCCCTCTGCTCCTCATCCCCCAGCTTGTGCTCTCTCTCACTCTCTCTCTTTCAAATGAATAAATAGAATCTTTAAACACACACACACACACACACAACAACAACAACAACAACAACAACAACAACAACAACAACAAGTCTTGTCCTCCAAATATCAGATCTATGCTCTGATGCTACTGACAGTAGTGATCACAGAGGTACAGACAAAGAGACAGGTAGCCATTTTTGTTAGCTCCCTCCATTGTTGCAAGGCTTTTGTCTTCTGGCTAAAGTGATTTCCAGGGGATATAAAGGGCCTGTGCTCCTCCCCCACCCTCTCATTTGTCTCTCTTTCCCCTTTTCAGAGCAAGACATTAAAGGCTAGGATATTCATAAACAACTGCATAGACAGGGAAAATTAGAAAGTGACTATGTATGCCCAAGGAAGGGCACAAACTCATTAAATAAGTGAGAAGTCTTTAAGTTTACACCTCAGGCTGATCTCTCACACAGGGACAACCTACAACAATTAAAAAACATAAACAAAAATGCACCCCAACACAACATTAAAAATAGCAAACTCTGGGTAAGGGGAAGAATTTGATTTCTAGAGTTACCACATTATTAGAGTCAAATGTCTAGCTTTCAATAATGACAACAAAATCATAAGAAACATAACGCAAAGAAACAGAAAAGTGTGGCCCATTCAAAGAAAATCAACCAGTCAATCAGTAGAGACCATCCCTGATGAAGGCCTGATGGCAGATATACTAGACAAAGACTTAAAAACAAGTGTCTTAAAGATACTCAAAAACAGTTAAATATCCTTTTGAAAGTCTAAAGAAAGTTATAAAATATCATCTCACAAAAATACACAAATGCACAATTTTGAATCAATTTGCAAGTGTTTTGCAGGGACAGTTGGCTGTGGACTATATGTTTGAAACTTCTAGGAGAGGCTGTTTCGTAATTAAACAGGGCAAAACCTATGGTAGACTTTTTTAAAATTCTGAGGTAGTACAAATGGAAGGTTTGGTAACTGCTTGAAATGAATTGGTGCATTAGGGCCCCAACTCACCTAGCACTTATGAGAGCTACATTTTCATCGTTCCATCTAAAGATAACCTTCAAGATTTTTCATTTGACAGTTCCTGACACGGATTTTCATGAGATGATGCGGTATTTCCATGGCTTATATTTATTTCTGTATTCCAGAGAACATTTTGTGTTGCTCTTAGCATTCAGTGTTTTATTGTAGTCCTCATTTTAACTGACTGTGTGTCTTGCTCTTTCAGTGTGTGTGCCTGTGTGTCTGTGTGTGCATAAGAGAGAGACAGACAGAAGACAGAGAAAGACAGAGAGACAGAGAAAGAGGGGTAAACCTGATGAATACATAGATTTACTCATAGTTAAAATTCCTGGTAAAGAAGCTCTTCAATCAGACATGTATGGTTTCTGAGCTTGTTTTCCAATCTAAACGAGAATACTTATTTCAGGGTGCCTGGGTGGCTCAGTGGGTTTAAGCCTCTGCCTTTGGCTTGGGTCATGGTCCCAGGGTCCTGGGATCGAGACCCACATCAGGCTCTCTGCTCAGCGGGGAGCCTGCTTCCTCCTCTCTCTCTGCCTGCCTCTCTGCCTACTTGTGATCTCTGTCTGTCAAATAAATAAATAAAATCTTTTAAAAAAATAATAAAGTGATAATTCTTTAAAAAAGAATACTTATTTCACAGAAGTATTTTAAAGATTAACATTAAAAAAATCAGTAATTTACCAGGCATATCTTAAATGCTCTGTGAATATTAATCACTTTCCTTTTTTGTCCTCTTCCTCTCATCTTGGGCTTACATTACTAAAAAGTTCAATACAGCAAAAAGAATTATAAATATTTACATAACTAACAGCAGACCATCACAATATATGAAGCAAAAACTGACAGAATTGAAGGAAGAAATAAATAGTTCTATAGTGCTACTTGGAGATTTTGATACCTAACTCATATTAATGGATAGAACAACAGGTAAGGAAACAAAGAAACAATAAAATAAACCAACTAGATCTAACAGACATATACAGAACACTCTACTCCACAACAGCATAAAAATTCTTCTCAAGTGTGCATGATACATTTTCCATGATAGAGCATATGTTTGGCCACAAATTAAGTCTCAATAGATTTTTAATGTAAATTTTACTTAGCTAATATACAGTGCAATGTTGGTTTCTGGAATAGAATTCAGTGATCCACCACTTACATACAACACCTAGTGCTCATCACAAAAAGTGCCCTCCTCAATACCCTTTACACATTCATCCCATCACCCCACCCACCTCCCTCCATCAACCCTCAGTTTGTTCTCTATCATTAAGAGTCCCTTATGGTTTATTTCCTCTCTCCCTCCTCTCCACCCCCTCCCTCCACTTCCCATATGTTCACCTGTTTTCTCTCTCAAATTCCACATATGAGTGAGATCATATGGTATTTCTCTAACTTATTTCACTTAGCATAATACACTCTACCTTCATCCACATCATTGCAAATGGCAAGATTTCATTCTTCTTGATGGCTGAGTAATATTCCATGGACTATTTGCAAATTATAATTATATAAAAGAATCATATATCTGGATATTCTGGGGTTTGTTGTTGTTGTTTTTTTTTGGTTGTTTTTTTTTTTTTTTTTGAGAAAAAGAGAGTGTGCAAGTTGGGGGGAGGGGCAAAGGGAGAGAGAGAGACTCTTAAGCAGGCTACACATCCAGCATGGATCCTAACAAGGGGTTTAAGCCATGGCCCTGAGATCACGACATGAGCCAAAATCAAGAGTCAGACACTTAACTGACTGAGCCACTGAGGTGCTCTGAACATTCTAATAATGTGCAAAATATGTGAAGAACTCTTATAATTCAACAACAAAAATACAAACAACCCAGTTACATAGTGAGTAAAGGACTTGAATACACATTTCTGCAAAGAAGATACATGAATAGCCAATAAATACATGAAAAGATGGTCAACACTACTAGGGACATGCAAATCAAACTACAGTGAGATACTACTTCACTCCCAGTAGGATGGCTATAAAAAACAAACAAACAAAACAGAAATGAACAAGTGTTGACAAGGATGTGGAGAAATCAATAACCTTGTGCACTTGGTTGGAATATAAAATTGTACTGCCACTACGCATCACAATTCTGGACTTCAAGCTCTATTACAAAGCTGTCATCATCAAGACAGTATGTTACTGGCACAAAAACAGACACATAGATCAATGGAACAGAATAGAGAGCCCAGAAATAGACCCTCAACTCTATGGTCAACTAATCTTTGACAAAGCAGGAAAGAAAGTCCAGTGGAAAAAAGACAGCCTCTTCAACAAATGGTGTTGGGAAAATTGGACAGCCACATGCAGAAAAATGAAACTGGACCATTTCCTTACACCATACATGAAAATAGAATCCAAATGGATGAAAGACCTCAATGTGAGAAAGGAATCCATCCAAATCCTTGAGGAGAACACAGGCAGCAACCTCTTCCACCTCAGCCACAGCAACTTCTTCCTAGGAACATCGCCAAAGGCAAGGGAAGCAAGGGCAAAAATGTACTATTGGGACTTCATCAAGATCAAAAGCTTTTGCATGCAAAGGAAACAGTTAACAAAACCAAAAGACAACTGACAGAATGGGAGAAGATAATTGCAAACGACATGTCAGATAAAGGGCTAGTATCCAAAATCTATAAAGAGCTTAGCAAACTCAACACCCAAAGAACAAATAATCCAATCAAGAAATGGGCAGAAGACATGAGCAGATATTTCTGCAAAGAAGACATCCAGATGGCTAACAGACACATGAAAAAGTGCTCCACATCACTCGGCATCAGGGAAATACAAATCAAAACCACAATGAGATACCACCTCACACCAGTCAGAATAGCTAAAATTAACAAGTCAAGAAATGACAGATGCTGGCGAGGATGTGGAGAAAGGGGAACCCTCCTACACTGTTGGTGGGAATGCAAGCTGGTACAACCACTCTGGAAAACAGCATGGAGGTTCCTCAAAATGTTGAAAATAGAGCTACCTTACAACCCAGCAAATGCACTACTGGGTATTTACCCTAAAGGTACAAATGTGGTGATCTGAAGGGGCACATGCACCTGAATGTTTATAGCAGCAATGTCCACAATAGCCAAACAATGGAAAGAACCTAGATGTCCATCAACAGATGAATGGATAAAGAAGATGTGGTATCTATGTATACAATGGAATACTATGTAGCCATCAAAAGAAATGAAATCTTGCCATTTGCAATGACGTGGATGGGACTAGAGGGTATTATGCTTAGCAAAATAAGTCAATTGGAGAAAGACAACTATCATATGATCTTCCTGATATGAGGAAGTGGAGATGCAACATGGGGGGTTTGAGGGGTAGGAAAAGAATAAATGAAACAAGATGGGATCAGGAAGGAGACAAACCATAAGAGACTCTTAATGTCACAAAACAAACTGAGGGGGGCCGGGGGGAGGTGGGTAGGAAGAGGGTGGTGGGGTTATGGACATTGGGGAGGGTATGTGCTATGGTGAGTGCTATGAAGTGTGTAAACCTGACCATTCACAGACCTGTACCCCTGGGGCTAATAATACATTATATGTTTATGAAAAAATAAAAAAAAATTTTAAAAATTAAAATTGTACTGCCACTCTGGAACACAGTATGGAAGTTCCTCAAACAATTAAAAATATAATTACATTATCCAGCAATTCCATTTCTGGGCATATACCCAGAAGAATTGAAAACAGGGTCTCAGATATCTGTATATTCATATTCATAGTAGCATTATTCACAATAGCTAAAATGTGGAAGAAACCCAAGTGTCTGAAGAGAGATGGATAAGCAAAATGTGATACATACATAAATTGGAATATTATTCAACCTTTCAAAAGAAGGAAATTCTGGTATATGCTACAACATGGATGAAACTTGAGGACCTTATTCTGAGTGAAATAAGCCAGTCACAAAAAAAGACCAATACTGCATAATTCTACCTACATGAGGTACTTAGAGTAGTCAAAATCATAGAGACAAGAAGTAGAAAGGTGGTTGTTAGGGGCTGGAAAGAGAAAGGATAGGGAGTTACTGTGTAATGGGTATAGGGTTTCAGTGTTACAAGATGAAAAGAATTTTACATGGAGATGGATAGTAGTGATGACTATACACCATTATGCACATATTTAGTACCATGGAACTACACACTTGATATCTGGAACTCTCCAGACTTCCTGCATCTAAATGTCTTTTTCTTTCTCCAGATTAAGAAAGTTTTCAGTCATTATTTTATTTCAGCTATTTTTCTTTCTTTCTTTTTTAAGGATTTTATTTATTTATTAGAGAGAGAGCATGTACACAAGTGGGGTGGGGGGCCGCAGAAGAAGAAGCAGAATTTCTGCTGAGTGGGGAGCCCAACATGGGTCTGGATCCCAGGATCCCAAGACCATGACCTAAACCAAAGGCAGATGCTTAACCAACTGAGCCAACCAGGTGCCCCCCAGCCATTCATTTCCTTGAATAAACTTTCTGATCCTTTCTCTGTCCCTTCTCCTATAATGCATAACACTGGTAATTTGATAGAGTTCAATAATCACCTATGCTATCCTCACTCTTTTTCATCTTTTTTTTCTTTTTATTCCTCTGATTGGATGAATTCCACTGTCCTGTCTTTGAACTCACTGATTCATTCTTCCACTTGATCTAGTTTGCTGTTGTACACTGCTAATGAATTTTTCTGGTTATTTGTATTCTCTACCTTCATGATTTCTATCTGTACTTTTTAATATTTTCTATCTCTTTTTTTTTAATTCTCACTTTGTTGACACATTGTTTTCCTGACCTCCCACTGAGTATCTTTAAGACTATTGTTTTGAACTCTCCATCAGGAGAACCACTTATCTCCATCCCATCAAGGCATATTTCTGGACATTTATCTTGTTCTTTTGTTTGAAACACATTCATCTGTTTCTTCATTTTCCTTGACTTTCTGTGCTGGTTTCTGCATATTATATAAAACAGCCACCTCTTCCAGTCCTGATGGTGTGGTCTCATGCAGGAGATGAACCTTATCCTTGAACCTTGCTCCAGCTCTTGGTTGTCTCATCAGTCTTAGTGATTGTCCAAGCAGCATTCTTATTTTTAGTGGCAGCTAGTAGTTGAGCATGTGCCAAAACCTGTCTGTGTTCCAAAAGGTAAGATCACAGTCAGTGCCTGGATGCAGCCTGATTAGAAGCTGGACCCTCAGGCTGTAGCTGAGAAAGTATGTAGTCAGGACCCTCCAGGGAGAAACTGGAAAGTGAGCATTTTTGCCGGCTCCCTCTGTGCTGTAACTTGGTGTATAGCTGCATGGAGGGTACTCTTGTACCTGTTAAAAAACTCTTTGTTTGCTACAATCCTGTAAGACTCCTGAATGCAAGCCTCATTGACTATTAGAGTCAAGCAATCTGGGGACCTGACCCTTGGATGACTGCCACAAAAGCCGAAGAACCAGATGTGTTTATAAACTCCTTCCAAGAAGATACTGGCAACTGAGTTTTATTATTGGAGTGAAATTAAGGGAGAAGGCATGAGAGGTGTCTACCAGCTTCCCAGGTTTTAGGAAGATTACAAACATCCCCTGATGCCAGGTTTAGGTTTCTAAATTAGAAACCTAAGTCTCGGGCAGAATCTTTCAAAGTATGCAGATAAACTTCTAGAGGGAGAAGGTAAGAGAGATGAGCTCTAGCTTCCCCAGTTTCTAGGGAGGATTATAGCCACTCCCTAACGCCTACTAAATTAGAAACCTGGTTCTCCAGAGTCAGGTTTTAAATTATGCAGATAAACCTCTTTCACAGGAAGAGTAGGAGATGGGCAATTGTGCTGGCTCTCTCTACTGTGAACCCTAAGGGGATAGTCACAGCAAGTGCTTGTGTGCTCATGAGGAATTGCTTCTTGGGGTGCCTGGGTGAAGCAGTCTTGGAAATCTGACTCCGTTGCAGTTTAGGTCATGATCTCAGGGTCAGGATCTCAGGGTCGTGAGATCGAGCCTGTGTCGGATCTGTGCTCAGCACAGAGTTTCCTTGGGTTTCTCTCTCCCTCCCACTGTCCCTCCCCAGTGTACTCTCACTCTCTCTCTCTCAAATAAATAAATAATCTTTTTTTAAAAAAAGAATTGCTTCTTTATTTGCTATAGTCTTGGATCCTCATGGACACAAGCCTTGTTGGTGTTTTAGGTGTTTAGGTTGGTTTTAGGTGTTTTAGGAGTCCGTTCCTCCGGCAGAAGGAATCTCTAGTTGGGGAAATAGATGTGGGGTTCAGACCTCTTGCTGCACAGGGTGAAGATAGGAGTTGGAGTTTCAGACCAACTGTATGGCACAGTGTTGTGGTGAGGTTTATAGCAAGAGTATGTCTCAGCCTTTCCTACTTATTTAGTTGTGGTATTTTCTCATTTGTTGAATGTGTAGGAGCTGGCCATCTAGTGTTCGGATTTCTTTCACAGGGAATTGTTCCATGTCTATCTGTACCTTTGGTGTGTGTTTGTGGAAGAAGGGAGCTCAGAACCCTCCTATGTTGCCATCTTGGCCAATTCTACAGAACCTGCTGACATACTATTCTTGTAATCTGTCCTCTCTCACTTCCTTAGTCTCATCTACTTCCACCCCCTCACTAAATCTCCAGCCATACTGGCTTTACCCACACCAACCATTTAGAATGAAAAGAGCTACTGCGCCATAGGGAAACTCTGAGAAAGATTAACATGTAAGGATTATGCCCTGGGGAGTAGGCCTACCAACCTTGGGTCTGCCTGCAGATCTTGAAGCAGTCTTATGATCCAACTCTAGTCCTACTCACCTACAATCCAGGGGTAGTCCTGCCAGACTAGGCACCCAGCAAGAGGAGTTCCCACCTGTGCCTACAGAGACAAACTCACAAACCTCAGTCACAGCTGTGCCCCCCGCCCCATGACTCCGTCCCAGCCCCTTCAGCTGCAGTCCAGGTCAGTCCTGTCCCCCTACACAAGGACATGCCCAGAGATATGTCAGGAGCCCTCCCAAGGACCCAGAGGGAGCCACACACTAGATTGCTAGTCATAATTAGAAAGGCATTCTCCACCAAATTCATAATTTCTTCATTTTATTTGCATTTATTTGGCTCCAAATACCAAAAACCTTTGGCATTTACCCTCCTGTAATCCAGATTTTGTATTTTTCTAGATGGCTCAAGTTTTCTCAATACTATTTGTATAGTTGAGATCCCCACTCCACCCCCAATGATTTGAGATGATCACCGTATCACCTACTAAATTCCTATATGTATATGAGTTAATTTCTGGGCATGCTATTCTATTGGTTCATTTGCTTCTTTCAAACACCATTATCATATTTTTAAAATTGTTGTTACTTTATGCTTTAATATCTGATCAGGATAGTATTTCCCCAGCATGTTTCCTTATCAGAATAATTTCCTGACTGGTCTCTTTTGTTTCATTTGTCATATGAACTTTAGAATAAACATCATCACTTCAGGTTGGGGGGGGAAGGGAGGAAGTACTGGCATTTTTATTGGGACCATGTAAAATGTATAATTTACCCTGGAGAAAATTGTCAACTTTATGAAGGTATTTTCTAAGACCACGAAAAATGTTTGCATTTGTTCAAATCTTCTATATTTTTCAGAAGAGTTTTAAAGTTTTCTTCATGTGTGTCTTGCCAAATTTGTAGGTATTTTATCTTTTTTTTTTCAGCATAACAGTATTCATTGTTTTTGCACCACACCCAGTGCTCCATGCAATATGTGCCCTCCCTAATGCCCACCACCTGGTTCCCCCAACCTCCCACCCCCCGCCCCTTCAAAACCCTCAGATTGTTTTTCAGAGTCCATAGTCTCTCATGGTTCACCTCCCCTTCCAATTTCCCTCAACTCCCTTCTCCTCTCCATCTCCCCTTGTCCTCCATGCTATTTGTTATGCTCCACAAATAAGTGAAACCATATGATAATTGACTCTCTCTGCTTGACTTATTTCACTCAGCATAATCTGGGTATTTACCCCAAAGATACAGATGTAGTGAAAAGAAGGGCCATCTGTACCCCAATGTTTATAGCAGCAATGGCCACGATCGCCAAACTATGGAAAGAACCAAGATGCCCTTCAACAGACGAATGGATAAGGAAGATGTGGTCCGTATACACTATGGAGTATTATGCCTCCATCAGAAAGGATGAATACCCAACTTTTGTAGCAACATGGACAGGACTGGTATTTTATCTTTTTGATTGCTAATCCAAGTGAGGTCTTATCTTCTAACTGGTTGATATATTTTGATATTGATAAAGATAGATTGCTACTGATTTCCGTGTATTGATTTTGTATGTAACTATCTTTGAATTCTCTTATTGCTTGACAAAGCTTTTCAACTGATTTTCTTACCATTTCAAAGCATACCATCAAACCTACAAATGATAGTTTTATCTCTTCCTTTATAATTTGTATGTCTCTCTAATTTCTTTGCTTTCCCAATTATATTGGTTAACTTTCAGCATATTGTGTAACACAGTGGTAGTAATAGACACTGTTCCTGATTTTAGCAGAACTGCTAAAATGCACAATGCTGATATTTAAGCTGAGATTAGTTTATTATATCAATAAAATTTCCACAACTCCCATAATATTCCAAATTGATACTTTTGCATATGGATATCTAATTTCCCTAATACCATTTGTTGAAAGATTATTATTTCCCCCCATCAAATTGTCTTGGCCCTTTTCTCAAAAGTCAACTGACCATAAGTTTAGGGTTTACTTCTGGACTCTAAATTCTATTCCATTGATCTTCATGCCATACTGTTTTGTTATAGCTTTGAAACTGCAGGTCAGTCCTACAATTGATTCTAGATTCCTTGCATTTCCACATGAATTTAGGATCAGGTTGCCATTTTCTGGGATTTTGCTATAGATTGCATTGAATTGGTAGATCAAAGTTAGGGAGTACTGCCATTGTTACATGTTATATTAAGTGTTCCAATCTATGAGCACAGGATGTCTATTTATTTAGATATTCTTTCATTTCTTTCAACCATGCTTTGGGGTTTTCAGTATACAAGTCTTACCCATCTCCAGTTTAAATTATTCCTATTTTATTCTTTTTCATGTTATTGTAAAAGAAATAGTTTTCAAACTTCATTTTTAGATTGGTTTTTGATAATGTATGGAAATGCAATTGATTTTTTTAATGTTGCTCTTATATCCTACAACCTTGCAGAAGTTGTTTATTATTTGTAATTGATCTTTAGTGGGTTCTTGAGATTTTCTATACACAAGATCATGACATTTGTGAATATAGTTTTACTTCTTCCTTTCTAGTCTGGATGTCTTTTATTTCTTTTTCTTGCCTAATCACCTGCTATAGATTGAATACTCAAATCACTCAAAAATTCATATGTTGAAATCCTAACATCCAGAAATACACATATGAATAATGAAGAGCTCACCCTTGTCCCCTTTCCCCAAATTATGTGACATTCAACATTACATGGAAAATCTTATGCTCAATGTGAATGTTCAAATTGAATTGAAAAGCAACTTGTTCAAAATGGTGGAATCTTTGAGGTGAAATCTTTGAGAGGTGATTAAGTCATGAGGATGGAGCCCTCATTATTTAGATTAGTGCCTTTATAAAAGAAGCCCGAGAGGGGTCCCTTGCCCCTTCTGCCATGTGAGAACACAGGGGAAAAAAAAACCTCTTCACCAGGGAGTGACATGTTAACAGACACCAGACTGCTGGCACCTTGATCTTGTCCTTAGCCTCCTTAACAATAAGAAATAAATTTGTTGTTTATAAGCCACCTAGTTTATTATAGTCTGTAATTATAGCCTGAATGGACTATGACATTGTCCCTTGCAAATGTATGTAGATTATTGAATAGAGGTGGTGAGAATGACATCTTTGTCTTATCTCTGATCTTATGAGGGAAAACACTCATACCTTCACCATTAAGTATATTAGCTGTAAGTTCCTATAGATACTTTTTTAAAAAAAAAGATTTTATTTATTTGACAGACAGGGCAAGTAGGCAGAGAGGCAGGCAGAGAGAAGAAGGGAAGCAGGCTCCCCAGTGAGCAGAGAACACCATGCGGGGCTCGATCCCAGGACCTTGGGATCATGACCTGAGCTGAAAGCACAGGCTTTAACCCACTGAGCCACACAGGCGCCCCTCCTATAGATACTTTTTATCAGGTTGAGGAAGTTCCCTTCTATTTATCTTTTTCCCTTCTAGTCTTTTTATTCTGAGAGGGACTTGACTTTGTCAGATGATTTTCTGTGTCTATTAAAGTAATTGTGTTATTTTAAAATATGGTATATTACATTGATTTTTAAATGTTAAACTACTCTTGTATAACTCTGATATGTTGATAGAATTTGCTAGTATTTTGTTGAAAATGACTTTTGTAGCTACATAAGAGCTCATAAGAGATTTCCCTATAGTTTTCTATTCTTTTGATGTCTTTGTTTTTGGTATTAGGGTAAAACTGACCTCAGATGATGGTTGAAGTATTCCCTCCCCTTCTACTTTATGGAATAGCTTATAAATTGAATTCTAGCTTGTCTGATATTAAGATGAGAACCCCCATTTTGCTTATATTTGAGTTGCCTGGTATACTTTTGCCCATTCTTTTATTTCTCACCATTTTGAAACATATTTTCTTAGAAGTGTGTCTTCTAAGAATATAATTGGGTATTATTTTGTAATCCCAAGAAAAATTTTTTTTAATTTTTTTAATTTATTTTCAGCGCAACAGTATTCATTGTTCTTGCACCACACCCAGTGCTCCATGCAATACATGCCCTCTCCAATACCCACCACCTGGTTCCCCCAGCCTCCCACCCCCCGCCCCTTCAAACCCCTCAGATTGTTTTCCAGAGTCCATAGTCTCTCATGGTTCACCTCCCCTTCCAATTTCCCTCAACTCCCTTCTCCTCTCCATCTCCCCTTGTCCTCCATGCTATTTGTTATGCTCCACAAATAAGTGAAACCATATGATAATTGACTCTCTTTGCTTGACTTATTTCACTCAGCATAATCTCTTCCAGTCCCGTCCGTGTTGCTACAAAAGTTGGGTATTCATCCTTTCTGATGGAGGTATAATACTCCATAGTGTATATGGACCACATCTTCCTTATCCATTCGTCCATTGAAGGGCATCTTGGCTCTTTCCACAGTTTGGTGACTGTAGCCATTGCTGCTATAAACATTGGGGTACAGATGGCCCTTCTTTTCACTACATCTGTATCTTCGGGGTAAATACCCAGTAGTGCAATTGCAAGGTCATAGGGAAGCTCTATCTTTAATTTCTTGAGGAATCTCCACACTGTTCTCCAAAGAGGCTGCACCAACTTGCATTCCCACCAACAGTGTAAGAGGGTTCCCCTTTCTCCACATCCCCTCCAACACATGTTTCCTGTCTTGCTAATTTTGGCCATTCTAAGTGGTGTAAGGTGATATCTCAATGTGGTTTTAATTTGAATCTCCCTGATGGCTAGTGATGATGAACATCTTTTCATGTGTCTGATGGCCATTTGTAGGTCTTCATTGGAGAAGTGTCTGTTCATATCTTCTGCCCATTTTTTTATATGATTGTCTGTTTTGTGTTTGTTGAGTTTGAGGAGTTCTTTATAGATCCTGGAGATCAACCTTTTGTCTGTACTGTCATTTGCAAATATCTTCTCCCAAAAAAACATTTTTTTGCTAATAGTTAAGCAAACATTTAGAACCATTTTGAACAAGTTGCTTTTCAAATCCGTTTGAGCATTCACATTGGGCATAAGATTTTCAATATAATGTTGAATGTCACATAATTTGAGGAAAGAGGACAGGGGTAGGCTCTTCAGTATTCATATGTGCATTTCTTCCATGAAACTTATTATATCATAAATTATGAGGGTAAATCCAGTAAAGACTGAGGCTAAAGAAACTTGGAGTTGAACAAGCTGTTGAGCTAAGTATGAACAAAATAGGGGAAAAGGAGGAGTGGGACATTTATATTTGGGGCAATTTTCCTGTGTCTCAGATACTTCACCTCCCTGACTCAATGTTCCAAACAATTTTTCCAAGTAGTTATTTTCACCCTTTTTTTCCCAAATGAGTAAACTAAGGCTGGAATCGTTTTCTGACACTCAAAGTGTGATTGTCAACATCAGCATCATCTGGGAGCTTGTTAGAAATGCAGAACCTCAGGCTTCACCCTAGACCTACTGAATAGAATCTGCATTTTCACAAAAACCTCAGGTGATTTGTTAGGCATATTAAATTTTAAGATTCACTAGTGATTTTCCCAAATCCAAAATACATAAGTAAGAGAAACTGACTCCGATGTCTGTGCTCCTTGCTTGGCAGTTGCAAGAGAATCAAGTCACTTGCCAGTCACGGATTAAGCTCAGCTACAGCTGCATGGAAGAGTTCATGTCATAGTATCAGACATCAATTCTGTTATCTATTCAAGAGTTCATTACCACCACAAGAACTGACACTATATCTCAGAATAAGCAAGGTGCTGTGAACACCTAGAACAAATACATTCCTAAGGTAATAAAAGTAAGTCATATTGAACACTGTTTGAAGTTTAGAAACCACCTTAAGCCTCAAATCCTTTTTTATGCAAGATTTATATTGGTTGCTATGAGATCTAAGCTTATTTCTGAGTGATGCTAACAGCTTTCTACCCACTGCATGTCCATGCGTGCATCTACATCCATTCAGATTGGAAAAATAACCCTAGTGTACGAATCATGGGATGTAAATGTGGATAACAAAGGAAAGTCTTTTGTGGAATGCTGCAGGAACTCTTCTAGACTTGGGCCTAGCCCTTTGAATGTGAACAAAAGTTAAATTCAGTTCACACCAAGTTCAAATTCTGAATCAAAGTTCAATTCTTACAAAATCCAAAACTGTCCTTCTTTTTACCCTGTTTCTCCTTGTTGATTTTATTTTTCAACTTTGGAGGAAATGTTGTTCATATTTGTTTTAGTTTTGCTAGGAAAAAAATGTTGATGTGCTTTTTGATCTAGCTCTGGTGCTCTGAGATAGGCCAGCTTGTTCTGCTCTGAGGGCTTAAAAGAGCCTTTTAGAGAATAAAAGCATAATGTAGTTCAGGATCATAACTTCTCCCAATGAGACCTTCTAAAACTTGAGAAGACTGGATCAGCCACCTCAGAGAACATTGCATACTGTACTCTACTTGCTTCCTTTGGAATTTTAGAGCTGAGAACCACTTCAGAATAAGGTTTATAGATAATTAATGTAACTCCACTCATTTAGTTGTAAAAACTCATCTCAATTTTTGGTTAATTCTCTCAGTAAAATGTAATTGTTTTTGGAGCAGCACTTTTATGAGGACACACTGTACTCACCGATGCTATGGTCCTTTTCATCTTTCCCCAGCTGGCAAACTCTCTTTAATGACATCCCAGGGTTGAGATAGAGCAAGAGATTGCATCTTGGGATCAACAAGGCAAATAGATCCTTTAAACTAGTATTTGCCCCAGGCCAGGATGTCTTTTCCAGGGTGACAGTATGGTGAGCAGAGTGGAAAAGCAGGTAAATAACAGAGAGACAAACTACTTCGCGGCTCCAAAATACGGTTCCAATATTATTGTCACCAACTAAGCTGCTTCACACAAGTCTTAATATCTGTTTAAGCCTCAAATTTCTCATCTATAAAATGAGACCAATCCCATGTATTTTGTAGGATGTCTGTGAGAAGTAAGTGAGTTAATGATTTTAAAGCATGGCGCATGTAACAAATGGGAATTATTACTGTAAGCCCATTTAAATCCCTCCTAGGAGAGAAAGCCTGAGGTTTAAGGACAAAATAAAAACTGAGAGCCAGAACAGAGTACCTCCTCTTTGGAATAAGATTTCTTTCCATCAGTGCTGAAGCCATGGACCACCCTGTCCCCTGAGAGAGTGTAGGACATCTGGAAGAATAGAGGAGAAGACTGACAGCTGCAGAGAGGAAGCCTGCCTGAACCAAGGTTGTGTTGTCTCTGGGGCAGTTCAGAAGAATTTGGGAATACCAGCTCCACACCTCCCATGCAGTGTGTCACCTCACCTCCCACTTTCTCAGCTTCAATGACTCTGGTTTGACCAGAGCACTGAGGCCACAGCCTGGTGGAAATATGGTCAACGACATATAACAACCGGGGGGAAAAACCAGATATGTCACTTTCCTAGCTCACCCAACACAAACCCGTACCTCAAAAGGAGAGAACCTTCCTCAGTCATACCCCAAGAGGGTACAGAAGCAGAAAGAGCAAAAAAGGTGAAGATTGAATTGGTTTACACACTGCAGCCAACTTTCTGCCCTAAGCTATCAGCCTCAGTTAGTCCCAGAGAAAAAGGGGAAGGAACTAAATGATCATTTTGGGATAATCAGGCCAGACACTCTGTTTTTGACCCCTTCTTTCCTCACCACATCTCTGTAGGTGTGATGGTCCCTCTGAAGGAGAAGCAGAGGCTCAGAGAGATGGTCAATCTGTCCAAAGTCACACAGCTCATCCATCAGAACAGAGGTCTCTGTGTCATCTAACAGACCAGTCAGCATTGAATGCTGTTATTTGGCATATAGGGTGTTTTTATTTTTGTGAATCTGGGTTTCTGTTTGTTTAGTCAGTTGATTAATTTTTCTCCGGTTCTTGTTTCCCCCGAACACTGTTTAGTCACAGGTATGAAATTCAACCCACTTCTTTCTAAAGACTTTGAGTGACAAATTTCAATTGGAACTTAATATTAAATCTTCCCTGGAAAATCTGGAGATTTCATAATCACTTATTATTGTAGGAAATCTAAAGAATATAAGAAAGCAGAAATTCTAACCCTGTAGGTTCTTTTCTAAAATGATTGACTAACTTCTTCTAGAACTCAGTGTTTTTGGAAGTTATTATCAAACCTTCTCAGGCAGGAGCAGCATAAAAGGCTGAAAGGCATCTCAAGAGGTGTGCAGCCAGGACACCCATTTAAAGACCTCATATACATTTTTATATAATTTATGGGTTTTTTTCCTATCCTTGTTCTATTACATTAAAAATTGTTTACCCACTTTATGCCAGGCAGCAGGGGATAAATTACTATGCCTCTGTAAAGGCATTTAGCATTTCATGTGGCCTGATTTATGAAAACAGAAGATTCTGGTGCCAAGCAAATATTGTTTGCTTTGTTGAGCTAGCTAAAGGATTACATGTGAAATGATTCCCATCTGCTAAGAATATTGGTTTCCTCGAGATTTGGTTTTGTGCTTTAAAAAAAAAAAATACTACTCTGCCAGAAACAATAGGAAATTAACCAGCATAGTCCCTGTGGTTGATTGAAGATGTTCTTGAGCCCTAGAAAGCCCTAGAAAGACAGACCAACATTTACAGAAATAGTGCTAAGCAAAGAGGAGGTAGCCGATCCATCCCTTTCGCTAATTATTTTCCTGTGTGCCAATCATCCTTCTGATCATATTGGTTTCTCTTATTCAATATTCCCTTCAAACATGCCTTAAGTGTTTTTCAAGTTTCGTTCCTCAATAACCTTTTCTCAATAACCCATTCCTTCATGAAACCAGCCTTTCCCATATCTTTTCAACTATCAACTCCATATAAATGTAGTATTCAGCCATCTCAGATCTTTATGAAAGACAGATAGAGGGGGAAGGAGAGAAGAGGGAGGAGGGGGGAGGGAGGGAGGGACAATTTATTCCTACGATCTTTTCCCCCAGCTTCTCCCCAGAGCTCCAGATCCTTTTCCAACCCTAAGATGGACATGCCTACTTGAATGACCCACCCATACCTCACTCAAACAAATGCATGTTGGAATCACCTTATAAAACAAAATTTTATTGAGATATAATTGAGATAAAATAATGTGCATATACTTTAAGTATACAATTTGGTAAGTTTGATGTATGCATATACCCGTGAAACCCTCACTGTGATCACAATAGTAAACATTTGGATTACAGCCCAAAGTTTCCTCTAGTCCCTTTGTAATCCCTTCCTTTTCCACTTTGTGCTCCTCCATCCTGCACTCCCCTTACCCCCCAAAACAAATGTATTTGCTTTCTGTCACTATTAGGCTTGTCTGCATTTTCTAGAGTTTTAAAGGAATAGGACAATATAGTATATTATCTTTTTAGAGGGGCTTTTTTCACTTAGCTTAATTAAGGAGTATCCTTGTTGACTATATCCACAGTTAATTCCTTTTTATTGCTGAGTACAATGGCATTGTATAAATATGCTATCATTTGTTTATTCATTTACCTGTTGATGGACATTTGGGTTGCTTATTATTTGGGGGCTATAAATAAAGCTATTATAGACATTTCTGTACAAATCTTTATATGGACATATATTTTCTTTTCTCTTGGGTAAATAAATATCTTGAAGTAGAATGGGTAGGTCATGTAACAGATGTATATTTAACATTTTTAAGTAACTGCCAAACTGTTTTCCAAAGTGATGGTACCATTTTACATTCCCACCAGTAGTATTTGAGTTCTAGCTCCTTCACATCCTCTTCAATGCTTGGGGTGGTCAATCTTTTCCAATTTAGTCATTCTGATAGGTATGTAGTGGTATCTCATTGTAGTTTTAATTTGCATTTCTCCAATAAGTAATAATATTAACCATCTTTTCATGTAATTATTTGCCATTTATATATCTTCCTTGCCGAAATACCTTCAAATCTTTTGTTCATTTTTGGGGAGTTTTCTTATTATTGAGTTTTGAGTGTTCTTTATATATTCTGGAATCAAATCCTTTATCAAACATATGCTTCCCAAAGATTTTCTGCCAGTCTATTGTCTTTTCATTCTTTCCTAACAATGTCTTCTGGAAAACAGTTTCAGATTTTGAAGAAGTCTAATTCATCAATTTGACCTTTTATAGATTGTGATTTTGGTTTCTTTTCCAAGAAATATTGCCCATTTCAAGGTCACAAAGATTTTATACCTGTTTTTTTCTAGAGTTTTTATAATGTTAGGTCTCACATTTAGGTATATGATCCATTTTGAGTTAGTTTTTGTAAATGGTGCATAGTATGGACCTAAGTTTTTTGGTTTTTTGGTTTTTTTTTTTTTTTTCATTATAGATATCCAGGGGTGCCTGGTTGGCTCAGGCAATGGAGCATGTGACCCTTGATCTCAGGGGGTTCAAACCCCATATTGTATGTAAAGATTACTTTAAAATATAATCTTAAAAAAACAAAATACAGCAATGCAATTATTCCCACACCATTTGTTGAAAAAGTTATACCTTTTCCGGGGCGCCTGGGTGGCTCAGTGGGTTAAGCCGCTGCCTTCAGCTCAGGTCATGATCTCAGGGTCCTGGGATCGAGCCCCGCATCGGGCTCTCTGCTCAGCGGGGAGCCTGCTCCCTCCTCTCTCTCTGACTGCCTCTCTGCCTGCTTGTGATCTCTCTCTATCAAATAAATAAATAAAATCTTTAAAAAAAAAAGAAAAAAAAAAGAAAAAGTTATACCTTTTCCATTGTATTGCCTTTGCTGTGTTGTAAAAAAAAAAAAATTCATTGTCCATAATATGTGGGTATATTTCAGAACTCTCTATTCTATTCCTTTGATGTAACCACTTCCATGCCAATACCATATTGTTTTGGTTACTATAGCTTAACAACAATGTTTAAAATCGGGTAGTGCATTCCTCCAATTTTCTTCTTGTTAAAGTTGTTTTAGTCCTTGGCATTCCCATATGAATGTTAGAATCAGATCACCAATTTCTATCCAAAACAGTCGGCTGAGATTTTGATTGGTATTACATTGACCTGTAGATCAGTTTGGGGAGAACTGACATCTTAACAATATTGAGTCTTCCAGGCCACGTACAAGGTATATCTCTCCATTTACTGATATTTTCTTTACTTCTATCAGCAATATTTAGTAGTTTCCAGTGTACATGCCTTTCACATCTTTGGTCAAATTTATCCCTAAGTGTTCATTTTTGATGCTATTTGTTTCATTTTCAATCACCAATTGTTTTTTGCTTGGTACATGGAAATACAATTTCCTGTCACAAAGATTCAGTGTATCATAAATATCCAATGTATATTAAAATTATAAAAAGTCTGGCATGTAGCAAGGGATATATAAGTGTTTTAAAAGCATCAACAAGATCTGATAATGAACTAATTCTAATTCTATTATATATGTATGTCAGGTGTGAAGGAGTACTAAGGGTCAAAAATAAAAGATAATTAAGATTTCTAACTGCGATGACAGGTGGCAGTGATCTTATTATCCTAGATGGAGAAAACAAGAGGATAAATGCACTTCATTGGGAAGTTTCTGGACATGTTGGTTTGGCAATGCCTCTTTTGAAATGAAATTAGAAAAATTTAGCAGCAAGTAACTGGAAACTAGACTGTGTTCTTTTGGATCTTTTGGGCTTCAACTAAGGTTCTTGTGTAATTTTAACCTTCACTGCCCAACTTCCCAGAGTTATAACATGCTAATGTAAATCATAGGTCTTCAAGGAGAGTTGACTGGCATGGTGCCCATCACTTTCCAAATTTATTTCATCATAAAACCGTTATTGGTGAGGAGAAACTTACAAAATAGAAATATTCTAAACTTACAAAGCAGAGATACTCTTTGGAAAACAACACTCTACATGGTATCATATTATGTATCAGCTGCTTGAAAGCCTTCAGCTCTTGTACTTGATCAACTCATCTTGATCCAATAAGTTTTGAGCCAATAAGAAAATTGGCTCAAACCTTCATTCCACATATAATGGGAAACCTGGTATCCTTTCTAGTATGTCTGGGTGCCTGGTGAGGGCAACATTTCAACTGAGTTCCTGCTTCCACTAAATTCTTGATTTCAGGGTGCCTGGGTGGCTCAGTGGGTTAAAGCCTCTGCTTTCAGCTCGGGTCATGATCCCAGGGTCCTGGGATCAAGCCCCACATCGGGCTCTCTGCTCAGCAGGAAGCCTGCTTCCTCCTCTCTCTCTGACTGTCTCTCTGCCTACTTGTGATCTCTGTCTATCAAATAAATAAATAAAATCTTTTAAAAAAATAAATTCTTGATATCTCTTCTGAATTTCCTTCTACCAAGTTGATGGACCCTTCTCAATCTCCTTTCTTTCTGGAACACTACTGACTCAAGGCTGAGGGTATGGTACAATAGAGATGGGCTGCACACAAGTGTGACACAGCCAACAAAAAATTGGGAATTAGAGATCCCTGTTATTTAAAAAGTTCTTAACTATCCCTGCATCCAGGGAAGTTTCACTGGTTGTCTCTTGTATTTAAGCTCTACCTTCTCATGTTCCTGGGCCCCCTTTGTCTCATCTCCTCTCCTGGCTCAGCAACTATCTCTTTATTCACTTCCAACCCACCCAGGGCACATACCGAGTGTCAGTCTTTCCACAACCATATAAGTTAGTCAAAGGAAGTTTGAATGGTTTTTTCCCCTCACCAGAAATTCACTGCCAGTACTGCTTCTATAGGCCATTGTTCCTCCTGTCACAATCTGAAGGACACTACAGCAACACTGCTCTGATCCTCTTCCATTCTGATGTCTCTCTCTAGGCATCCCTAATGTTGCCTGTCTTCCCACACTCAACTTGCCCTCAGAGGAGAGATCTGATGAGGACAGTTGGTCACTATCCTGTATGGAGAGTCCCTACATGCCTGTCTTTGTCCTAAGGCACCTAATTCTCAAACATGCTAGTCAAGGTCAAAACTCATAGCGTTGCAATCCATACAGAACTTCCCATTTTGCTCAGAAGTAAGAGGGAAGAGAGGGAAGAGGCAGAAAGAATAATAAAAGTGTAGAATCATACTGTTTCTTGGCACATTTAAGATAATTTGCTGCCCAGCCACCTTTAAGAGAAAGACAAAGACAGAGAGGTCAAGTGACATATTCCAGGTAACCTGGGGATTGACAGAGAACTGACTTGGACCAGAGTCTCCTCACTCCAAATCCACTCACAATACCAGCTTCCACCTGATAAACCAGTAACTTTAAAACTTTTTTGGCCACAACTCAGAGTAAGAAACTTATTTTAAATTAGGACACAGCAAGTGAACACACACCCACATGCACGCACACACACACACACACACACATTATTAATGATAGCTTTTACATAGCTCTTACTATATATGTGCATAGTGTATAAATACAGATATATAGATATCTGTGTGTATACCTGTATATGTGTGTGAATAGATGGATGGATAAACAGTGAGAAGGGGATTTATAAATCCTAAGCTCTCTACATACATTAATTTACTTAATTCTCACAACAATTCTAGGAGATAGTTACGTTTATTACCTTAACTTTACAGACAAGTAAACAAGACACATAGACACTTGTCCAAAGACAAATAGTCAAGCCAGAATTTGAATAAGCAGCATGGCTCCAGAGTCCATGCCCTTAATCATTAAACCTACTGTCTTTCATATATGTGTTACACGTGTAGTAATATATTTATGTATACACATATGTATATGTAATCCTTCATGAGATAATAATTAACCTTAATTCCTATGATGTACTCTCATTTAAAAAAAATTTCTTAGTTGCCTAAGAACTACTAATTGATTTACAACCCACATTTTTAAAACATTTGAAAGACACTGTTAAAATAACTAGGCTAGATTTCCTTTTTAGGTCTTCCTCTTAGAAGAGAGGAAGAAAACTTCTTTTCTTGAAGGAAACTTCAAAGACAAGTATAAATGTAAAGTATAAATAGATCACTAAGTAAAAGGGAGAAAGACCCAAGTTTCTGCTTCCTGGGAAAACGGTTCTAATATCTGTCACTTACAAGAGAAAAGAAGAGATGGGGAGAGTATTCTTGCATGGTACTAGTGAATAAATACGTCTGCAGGTCAGACATGGAGAAACAATTCCCTAAGCCTCGAGCTCACCAAAATAGTACAGTTATCACATTTATTAGTACACATCTGAGCCGTTTTAAAATCAAGCAATCTTATCTGCAAAACATTAATTAAATTCAACAGATATTTTTCATGTTAATAAAAATAGTTTAACACTATTTTAGTTCTTACTAATATGTCTGGATCATTCTAAGCACTTTACACGTGTATTCACTAACTTATTAAGTCTCACTATTCAATAAGGTGGATGCTATTCTTAAGCCAGTTTACAGACAAGAACACTGAAGACTTGCCTAAGATCACACAGCTAGTAAGTGTGAAGCTGGGTTTCACTTTAGCCTAAATCTAGAAGCTTTGTTCTCTCAACCACTACTTTATGCCATCTTCCACTCAATGTTTAAGCTGTTGTGCTGGGTACTATATGGCAATCTTCAAAGCAAAACAATTTGATTTCCTACTAAAAATTTTTAAAGATTTAGGGGCTCCTGGGCCGTTCAGTGGGTTAAGGCCTCTGCCTTCAGCTCAGGTCATGATCTCAGGGTCCTGGGATCGAGCCCCGCATCAGGCTCTCTGCTCAGTGGCAAGCCTGCTTCCTCCTCTCTCTCTCTCTCTCTCTCTCTGCCTACCTCTCTGCCTACTTGTGATCTCTGTCAAATAAGTAAATAAAATCTTTTTAAAAAAATTTTAAGATTTAAATGCATTATTTAAAATTTTAAAAAATAAATTTAAGTAATCTCTACACCCAATGTGGGGCTCGAATTCACAACCCTGAGATCAAGAGTCCTTCACTCCACCAAATGAGCCAGCCAAGGCGCCCCTGATTTCCTATTAAAATTGATTAAGTAATGCAAGGTCTTCTAGAAGTATGCTAAGACAGAACTAGCTCATGCTCAAAAAAAAAAAAGAACTAGCTCATTCTCAATATAAATCAAGTATTAATTCATCATTTAATAGGTAATATTTGCATAATACAATGGCTTATGTATTATGATAGCACTGTATTATCATTAAAAATTCACATTGAAAATTCATACTAGTCTATAATCTATGATTATAGTATGAACTCATTGAGTAGATCCTATTGGAATTGACATCTTTTGAGCTATCATCTATCATAATTTATATCTACTGCCACCGTTAACATTAGCAATAAAAGTTTCCCATGGGGAGAAAAATATACACACCAGCTTTGATTACTGCAGCATTATTTACAATAGCCAAAGTACAGAAGCAGCCCAAGTGTCCACTGAGAGATGAATGGATAGAGAAGATGTGGAACACACACACACACACACACACACACAGAAGTATTACACAGCCATAAAAAGAATGAAATCTTTCCATATGCAACAACATGGATAGATGTAGAGAGTATAATGCTAAGTGAAATCAGTCAGTCAGGAAGAGACAAATAGCATATGATTTCATTTATATACAGAATTTAAGAAATAAAACAAATGAACAAATTGAAAAAGAAACAAACAAGAAACAGAGTCTTAAATACAGAGAAATGGTGGTTACCGGAAAGGAGGTGGGGGTAGTGAGATAGGTAAACGGAATTAAGAATTCACTTACCATGATGAGCACTAAGTAATATATAGAATTGTTGAATGTAATGCATAGAATTATACATCTGACATTTTGGGGCGCCTGGGTGGCTCAGTGGGTTAAGCCGCTGCCTTCGGCTCAGGTCATGATCTCAGGGTCCTGGGATCGGGTCCCGCATCGGGCTCTCTGCTCAGCAGGGAGCCTGCTTCCCTTCCCCTCTCTCTTCCTGCCTCTCTGTCTACTTGTGATCTCTCTGTCAAATAAATAAATAAAAATCTTTAAAAAAAAAGAATTATACATCTGAAACTAATTTAATACTGTACATTAATTATATTGGAACTTAAAATTTTTTAATAAAAAAATAAAATTTTTAAAAGTTTCCCACGGGGAGTGTTTGTATGTGTATGTAAGAATATGTACATATATATTTCTATTTTTATGTATACATGCACTTAACACACATATAGTTCAATAACCTCATGCAATTTCTTTCAAGTTCTTAATATTTACTCTATTTCCCATTTCCTCTGCTGTCAGAACTTGTCTCAATATTAAAGGTGAAGGGCAGTTGAATGAAACCTTTCAAGGGGGAAATTTTGAACTACAAGAGAAGTAGTGGGAGGTAGTCTAGTTTCCTGTTTAGTTGAGCAGTAGAGGTCTAATCTTGTTCTTGGCCAAGAAGATTTTCATAAATGCAACCAAATTATAACAGCCTAGAAAGAGATCATGTAGATTAGTATTATGTTTCTTATACTATTCTTCAGTTCACTCTGTGCACTGAATCCACCCAATAAGCATTAATAGAGCAGGTACAACTATTAGTTATGTCACTGAAGTAACACAGTTTATGAGCATAGGATCTGGAATCAGGGTTCCTGGATGTGAATTCAATTCAGTCACTTACTGAATAATCAAGATCAACTGGGTTAATCTTACAGCTATTTTACTTATTTCCTCTGACTTTGTCTTTCACCATTCTTCTGTTGCTCACTTTCTTTCCAGTCACATCTCTCCTATCATTCTTTTTCTTAAAATTCTTGAACACAGAGAGAAGCATTCCCTTCTCCATATTTCCTGTTTCCTCAGCCTGGAATATTCTTCCTCTGGAATCCTTCGCCCAAATGTAATCTCGTCAGAGAGGTTTTTCCTGATCACTCTGTATAAAGTAGCATCCACGGACATCTCCCATATTCCCTCTCTTTTACCCTGCTCAATTTTTCTGCAAGGAAATTATGTAAACTTATATTTGTTGGTTGTTTGTCTCTCGTCAATAGTACAGAAGCTCCAGAGCAAGAGGATCTTCTCATTTGCTAGGTATCCTCAATGTCTGTCACAGAGTAGGGTCTTTACTTGTTGTTTCTTGGTTTGCCTCTTTTTCCCTTTGCTTATTTGTTTTGTTTCTTAAATTCCACATATGAGTGAGATCATATGGTATTTGTCTTTCTCTGACTGACTTGTTTTGCCTAGCATAATACTCTCTAGCACCATCCATGTCGTTGCAAATGGCAAGATTCCATTCTTTTTATCGCTGAGTAATATTCCAGTGTGTGTTTGTGTCTGTGTATGTCTGTTACACAAGTATCACATCTTCTTTATCCATTCGTTAGTTCAATGGATACTTGGGCTATTTCCATAATTTGACTATTGTAGATAATGCTGCTATAAACATAGGGGTGCACGCATCCCCCTGAATTACTATTTTTTGTTCTTTGAGTAAATACCCAGTAGTGAGATTGCTGGATTATAGTGTGGTTCTATTTTTAACTTTCTGAGGATCCTCCATACTGTTTTCCAGTGCCTGTACCAGTTTTCTTTCCCACCAACAGATCAAGATGGTTCCCCTTTGTCCACAGTCTCACCAACACTTTTTATTTGTGTTGTTGATTTTAGCCATTCTGAAAGGTGTGAAGTGATATCTCATTGTAGTTTTGATTTACATTTCCCTGATGATTAGTACGTTGAGCATCTTTTCACATGTCTGTTGGCTATCTTTATGTCTTCTTTGGAAAAATGTCTATTCATGACTTCTGCTCATGTTTTAACTGGGTTATCTGCTTTTTGGGTGTTGAGTTTGATAAATTCTTTGTAGATTTTGGGTATTAACAACTTATCAGACAGGTCATTTGCAAATACCTTCTCCCATTCCATAGGTTGCCTTTTAGTTTTGTTGATTATTCCCTTCACTGTGCAGACGCTTTTTATTTTGATGAAGTCCCATTAGTTTACTTTTACTGTTGTTTCCCTTGCCTCAGGAGACATACCTAGAAAGAAGCTATGGTTGCTATCAAAGAAGTTACTGCCTGAATTCTCCTCTAAGATTTTTATGGTTTCAGGTCTCACAGTTAGGTCTTAACTACAGCAACAAACTGATGGTTACCAGAGGCAAAATGGGTGGGGATACAAGTTAAATAGGTGCTGGGGATTAAGGAGAGCACTTGTGATGAGCCCTGGGTGTTATATGGAAGTGTCGAATACTACATAGTACACCTGCAACTAATATTGCATTGTATGTTAACTAACTAGAATTTAAATAAAAACTTAAAAATATTTTTGAATGATCATACTGATTTGGTGAATGACAATACAACTCCTACCTTAGTTCATAAAGATGTAAAAAGTCAAATGATTATGTGAAAGTACTTTGTTGAATGCTATATAACTGATACACTTTTCCTACAGTGAAGAGATTATTAAATGACATTTACATAACTGTAGATTATTCTCAAAAAGCTAAAGAATCCTAAATCAAAAGATCAAGAAGAGAGGCACATGGGTGGCTCAGTGGGTTAAAGCCTCTGCTTTCGGCTCAGGTCATGATCCCAGGTCCTGGGATTGAGCCCCACATTGGGCTCTCCGCTCAGCAGGGAGTCTGCTTCCTCTTCTCTCTCTGCCTGCCTCTCTGCCTACTTGTGATCTCTGTCTATCAAATAAATAAATAAAATCTTTAAAAAAAAAAGATCAAGAAGAAATTGGCCATGGTGTTCATATTTAAACCCTAATACAAAAGCAATGATTAGGAAATATAAAAGTCACTCACATCTGAATATTCTGAGAACTTTTTTATTTCCCATATCAAAACTAGTTAGTTAACTAGTTTATTTCTAGGTCCTTGGAAGGTTTAACGTTTCAAAATTATGTTTCCTATTTCCAGAGCAACTACAAATCAAAATAACACCTTAAGTCAGTTACAAATCAAAATACTGAGGATAAAATGGTTTCATCACTAGATTTGAAGAACCAGAACTCATGCCAATCTAATTTCTTATATTACTGTGTAATCTCCACCACTTCTACTCTTACTTTAAAAGATTTACAGAAGCGGTGAAAGTTCTGAACAACATAATTTTCTATTAGGGGGGTTAACAACTTTAAACCTTATATCTTGATTTATTTCAGCTACTTATTGATTCCTATCTTGTGCCAAGTAATTGAATGATCTAAGGATACCTTGCCTTTTCAAGACTAAGAACTGTTTTTCATTTCCTCTGGAGCTTTGAGGTAACTGGCTAGGAAAGGAAGAGAATTAATGATGAGACAGAAGTCCTTCCCCCTCCTCTGCTGCCAGAAACTTGTTACCTCATTCCTGAAGGCTACAGATGGCTGAATGAAGTGTTTCCATCCTTCCTTCCTAACAGACAATCCAATTTCAATTCGTCTTCTCCAAATACATTACAACGAAACTGTCAAAAAGCAAAGTCAGAGAATTCTAAAAGCAGCAAGAGGAAAACAGATATTAAGCTATAGGAACCCCCATTAGGCTACCATCAAATTTCACAGCAGAAACTATACAGGCTAGGAGACAGTGGAACGATACTCAAAGTACTAAATGAAGAAAGCAGTGAACCAAGAATATCTTATCCCCTAAAATTACTTTTCCCAGAAATGAAGGAGAGGGCAGCTGGGTGGCTCAGTTAGTTAAGTGTCCAGCTCTTGATTTTGGCTCACATCATGATCTCTGGGTTCTGAGATCGAGCCACGCATTGTACCAGGCCTCCCACTCAGTGGGGAGTCTGCTTAAGATTCTCTCTCTCTTTCCTCTCACTCAGTCCTTTCCCCCCCACCATTGATGCTCTCTCTCTCTCTCTCTCTCTCTCTCTCCCCCCCTAAAATAAATAAATAAATCTTAAAAAAAAAAGAAAGAAAAGAAAAAGAAATGAAGGAGAAATAAAGACTCCCAGACACCACTTAACTATAGTATAAATATTAAAGGAAAACAGTATTAAAAATAACTACAGCTACTAGGGCTTGTTAATAATTTCACAGTATAAGAAGTAAACTGTAACTTCAAAAACATAAAAGTAGGGTAGTAGAAAGGTAAAGTTTTAGTATGAGATTGAGGTTAAGTTGATAAAATGAACTGTTATATCTATGTTTTATGTAAATCTCATAGTAACCAAAAAGTAAAAATCTACAGTACATTCACAAAAGATAAAGACAAAGGAATTAGAGCATACCACTACCACCATGGAAAATCAGTAATTCACAAAGATAGGCACCTAAAGAGAAAAAAGGGGGGGGACAATGGAACTACAAAACATCCAGAAAGCAATTAATAAGAAGGAATTAGTAAGTATTTACATAACAATTATCACCATAAATGTAAATTGAATTCACCAATCAAAAGGCAAAGGCTGGCTGGATTTAAAAAAAAAAAAAACAGTATCTTAGATACTGCCTATAAGAGACTCACATCAGCTTTAAGGACATACGTAGGTTCAAAGTCAAGGGATGTTAAAAGATACTCCACGCCAGTGGAAACCAAAAGAAAGCAGAAATAGCTGTATTTATGTCAAACAAACTAGACTTGAAGCCAAAAATGGTAACAAGAGACAAATAAGGTCATTTTGTAATGATAAAGGGCCAACTCATCAAGAAGAGATCATAATTGTTAATATATGCACCCAATGTCGGAACACTTAAATATATTAAGCAAATACTAACAGATGTGAAAGGAGAAAAAGAAAACAATACAATAATAATAAGACACTTCAATACTCTTAGCAATGTATAGATCATCCAGACAAAAATGGACATGAACCACACGTTAGACCAAATGAACCTAACAGACATACATAAATATCATTCCCTCCAACAGCAACAGAATTCTTCTTTAATGCACATAGATACTCTCCAGAATAAATTATATGATAGGCCACAAAACAAATCTTAGCAAATTTAAGATCTAAATCATATCAAGTGTCATTTCCAACTACAGTGGAATGAAACTAGAAATCAACAAGAGCAAAGCTAGAAAATTTAGAAACATACAGAAACTAAACAACACACTCCTAAACAGCCAATAGGTCAAAGAAGAAGTCAGAAAGTAAATCAAAATGTCTTGAAACAAATGAAAATGGAAATACAACACACAAAAAACTGTGGAAAGCTGCAAAAGCAGTTCTTAGAGGGAAGTTTATAGTGATAAATGCCTATATTAAGAAAAATAAAGATCCCAAATAAACAACCAAACCTTATACTTCAAAAGAGTAGAAATAAAAAATAAGCCCAAAGTTAGAAGGAAGTAAATAACAAAGATCAGAGCAGAAATACATGAAATAAAGATCGAGAAAACACTAGAAAAGATCAACTAAGTACTATTTTTTGAAAATAAAAAACCAAAATTGACAACCGATACCACAGAAATACACAGGATCATGGAGGACTACTATGAACAATTAAATGCCCACAAATGGGTTAACCTAGAAGAAACTGATAGATTCCTAGAAACATTCAATCTACCAAGACTGAATCATGAAGAAACAGAAAATCCAAACAGATCAAGATGAGTAAGGAAGATGAATCAGTAACCAAAAACCTCCCACAAGAGAAAATCCCAAGACCAGATGATTTCACTGGTAAATTCTACCAAACACCTAAAGAAGAATTAATGCCAACTCTCCCCCAAAACTCTGAAAAAACTAAAGCAGAGGGAGCACTCCAAAATTCATTTTATAAGACCAGCATTACTCTTACATTAAGACCAAAAAAGGACCCTGTAAGAACAGAAAATCACAGGTCAACTCTTACATTAAGACCAAAAAAGGACCCTGTAAGAACAGAAAACCACAGGTCAATAAGCCTAATGAACACAGATGCAAAAATCCTCAACAAAATACAAGGAAACTAAATTCCACTGCACTTTAAAAGGATCATACACTATAATCAAGCTTTTGTATTGCAAAAGAAACAATAAAATGAAAAAGCACCCCCACAGAATGGGAGAAAAGATCTGCAAACCATATATCAGATAAGGGTTTAGTATCCAGAATTGATGAAACTCAGTAACAAAAAACAATCCAATTGAAAAATGGGCAGAAGAAATGAAAAGACATTCTCCAAAGAAAACATACAAGCTGTCAACACATACATGAAAATATGCTCAACATCACTAATCATCAGGGAAATGCACATCAAAACCACAATGAGCTATCTATCGCCTTATAACTGTTAGAATGGATAGCATCAAAAGGACAATAACAAGTGAGAATGCAGAGAAAAGAGAACCTTCATTCATTGTTGGTGAGAATGTTAACTGGTGCAATTACTCTACAAACAGTATGAAGGTTTCTCAAGAAATTGAAAAACAGAACTGCCATATGACCTAGCAATCTCACTTCTGGGTCTATAGCAAAAGCAAATAAAAACAGGATATCGAGAAGACACCTGCACTCCCATGTTCATTGCCACATTATTCAAAACAGCCACGATATAGAAACAACTTAGTGTCTCTCCATGGATGAATGGATTTTTTTAAATGTGATTACACACACACATACACATACACATACACATACCTGAGTATTATTCAGCCTAAAAAAGGAAATCTGCCATTTGCAACAACATGGATGGACCTTGAGTGCATGAAGCTAAAAAAAGTCAGAGAGAGGCAAATACTACATGGTGTCACTTACATGTGTAATGTAAAGAAACTGAACTTATAGAAAGTAGACTGGTGGTTGAAAGTGGCTGTAAAGTAGGGGAATTGGGGATATATTGGTCAAAGGATACAAATTTGCGCTTCAAAGATGAATAAGTTCTGGAGAGCTAATGCACAGCATTGTGATTATGGTCAACAATATGTATTATATACTTCAAATTTGTTAAAAGACAGATCTTAAATGTTCTTTCCCCCAAAACATTAAAATTATGTGACATGCTGGAAGTGTTATCTAACACTACGGTAGTAATCATATTGTGATATATAAATGTCAAATCATCACATTGTACACTTTGAACTTACACAACGTTGTACATCAATTATACCTCAATTAAAAAAAAAAAAAGAGGGGCACCTGGGTGGCTCAGTGGGTTAAGCCTCTGCCTTCGGCTCAGGTCATGATCTCAGGGTCCTGGGATCGAGCCCCGCATCGGGCTCTCTGCTCAGTGGGGAGCCTGCTTCTCCCTCTCTCTCTCTCTCTGTCTGCCTGTGCCTACCTGTGATCTCTGTCAAATAAATAAATAAAAAATCTTAAAAAAAAAAAAAGAATTCTAGGTCAAGTCTTTCCGCACCTCAGCTTTTGTTTCTATTTGCTAAATTTAGAGAATAAATAAGAATGTCTTACACTTCAGTAAGGCTCTTTTAAATATTTATTTTTCAGAGGTCATTCTGATGACCCTGTGTAGTAGGTAAAACAAATATTATCATTACCCACATGGCTAAGAAGTAGTAAGGGTACGATCCAATCACAGTTCTTCCTTGATAATGACTCTAAGACTTAGAGCCTAGAGATGAGAAAAATGCTAGCATCATAGACAAAGAAGAGATTGTTTTTAATTCCCGATATGCTGAGGTTACAGTGATAGTAGGGATCCAACAAGACAGGCAGCTTTCATTTTCATCAGCTTGCCAGTGTGGAAAATAATTGATGCATAGTGACCTTGGCCAGAACATTGTCGTATCCTTCTGCAGTTTTAGGATTCTGAATTTCCTAGATCTGCGTGAGTTGCTCTCTATTCCAAGCCAGTTCAACCTGAACACCCTCTATATATAAAATCAGAACAGGCATTTTGTGTACACGACTACTTGCGGCACAATGCTGACACCTAGCGTATTGACTGATTTTCTTTCATTCTTTCTATTTTCCTTACTTCTGTCCCTCCTTCCATCCTTCCAAGAATGGTTGTTAGGGTATAGTTTAATAATAACAAACATTCACTGAGAACTTACTACACATTAGGCATTGTGCTAAGTACTTTAAAGGTATTTCTCGGGGCGCCTGGGTAGCTCAGTGGGTTAAGCCTCTGCCTTTGGCTCAGGACATGATCTCAGGGTCCTGGGATCGAGTCCCGCATTGGGCTCTCTGCTCGGCAGGGAGCCTGCTTCCTCCTCTCTCTCTGCTAGCCTCTCTGCCTACTTGTGATCTCTCTCTGTCAAAAAATTTTAAAAAAAAACTTTATTTAAAAAAAATTAAAAATAAAGATATTTCTCTCCATCAACTACGAACAATTCTTTATCATCATTCCTATTTCACCCAAAAAGGGGAAAGAGGCTGAAAGAGTTAAATCAGATTTTATTGTTGGGTAAGTTAAGATTCAAATGCAGATCTGTGGGACTCTGGGACTGGAGCACTCAATCACAATTCTTAAAGGAATCAAGGAGGATTGTTTTATTGGATGGCTAAGTTAGTTTCTGTGTATTCACTTGGAGTACATGTTTACACAGATTTTACTCAATATTATTTGTAAGAAAGTGTTAACGGTAGAAAATATGACAAATCTGAGGTGTGCAGCTTTGAGCCAGCCCTCCTATTGATTTAACGTCTCTTTGTATGGCAGGATGTCAGCCCTCTCATTCTCCCTCTGAGGGCAGAGAAGACCCTCACAGAGCCTTCTGGGCAGGTACGTCTGAGTGTTTCAAGGGCAGCTCTTCTCCTGTGAGCAATATAATAGTGCGGTTTTTTGATGGGGTGAGCCTACCTTTCCTCAAACTATCTTGATTCCTCTTCTAGGCTGAGTGCTCCAAGAAGCCAGAGAGGGTATGTGCCTTTCTCATTTTTTGAAGGCAAAACACTTGACACATAGGGACTACATGATAATATACTAAATCCATTCACATAAGGCTAGGAATCTGTTCCTTCTTGTTTCTAAAGTTATATTCTTTAAACCTTTTACTTAGAATATGCAGGTATTTGAGCTCAACTACGTAGCGCACCGTGCTAGGACTATGGTTGTGAGTACGATCCCCAAGTGAGCTGCTCAGTCTCTGTGAAGAAACATGGTTCCCAGGCCCTGACGGGGTCTCACTGCAGCTACTCCACTGTCTCTGTCAAAGCAGAGGAAATTTTCTTTCCTTTTCTCCTCTCCTTTCTTCACAGTTCCATTGTCCCAAATCTGATCTGAAGATGCATCAACTGTTTTAATCCAGTGGGAATAAAACTGTTAGAGAGGAAAGTAATAAGCTCAGGGTTAGGCTTTTCAATTAATTTGATCAAGCATAACTGGTTTGCTTCCAGGATTTCCTTTTGAACTTTCTTGGATCAGCCTGTAATCGACCTAACCAATGAAAACTCTCTGATTAAACCTGTCTAGGACCTGCCCAAATTCTTCTAAATTAGTCTGCTGGACCAGTTTCTACTCCCCATGTCCAATGTCTGGCATATGATAAATCCTCAATAAAAGTTCGATATTAGAGGAAATGATAACTAACATCAATAAAATACTTACTCAGCATCTGCAAGTTGGTGGCTTAGCACAGCACATTATCTCATTTCACAATACTGAAAGGAAATTTGTTTCCACTTTACAATTATGAAACAGACTCAGAAATTAAGTAATTCACCCAAGTTCAGGCTCCAGATTAATATTTGACTCTAAAACTAACACTTATTACAATATGAATCCCAAGTCCAAAACTGAGTTTTCTTCCACACCATCTGAAGGAGAGAAGCAAATATATTTCCTAAGTGTCAGACCTGCACTTTAGTTTGAAACTTTTCTCTAAACATCTGCATGAATCTGGTAGTGTTACCCTTCTAGACTCTACTCAGAAATATCCTAGATGCAACGTCCTGCAACCCCTTCTCTGGGAAACTATGTAATAAATTGATCAAAATTAAAATTTATGTGACTAATCATTGTTGTTTTCTACACCCTTTGGCAATCAGATTCAATTGTATCACTGACATACACTCTGTTCCAAGTAAATTCTTTTGTCTGAAAATTGATGTATCTAATATCTGATAGAGTAGCATTAATTTCATCATACTCCCCCAACTGTATACATTTTATCACTTCAATGTATAAATCCACATGGAAAGATTCTTAAGAGTTTAGATTCCTGGGCCATCCTCATGAGAATTGTAATTTGAGGGCTCTGGTATGGAGTCTAGGAACATAGTTCTTGTTGTTATTGTTGTTTTAAAGATTTTATTTACTTATTTAACAGAGAGACACAGCAAGAGAGGGAACACAAGCAGGGGGAGTGGGAGAAGGAAAAGCAGGCTTCTCGCTGAGCAAGAACCACCCCCGCCAACCCCATGACAGGGCTCCATCCCAGGACTCTGAGATCATGACCTGAGCTGAAGGCAGACGCTTAATGAAATTACTGAGCTACCCAGGCACCCCAGAACATAGAGTTTTAATAAACGCCCAAGGTAATTCAGAAGCAAGTGGTCCTTGAACCCCATTTTAAAAATTTCAATTAGAAATAAAAAAAATCCAAGTGAATATTTGAAAAATATTCCGCCCTAATAAGTGATTTTCAGCAATTACAATATGCATCATTGCAATTTTCCCCAGGTTTATTCTTTGTTCACTTCTTGAATTTGTGCTTTTTATTTTTTTAAGACTTTATTTATTTATTTTACACAGTTAGATCACACGTAGGCAGAGCAGCAGGCAGAGAGGGGGAAGCAGGCTCCCTGCTGAGCAGAGAGCCCGAAGCGGGGCTCAATCCCAGGACCCTGAGATCATGACCTGAGCCAAAGGCAGAGCCTCAAGCCACTTACCCACCCGGGTGCCCTGAATCTGTGCTTTTTTAAGTTTTTATGAAATTTGGGAATTTTTCAAATATTATTTCTTCAAATACTTTTTCTGTCCCTTTCCCTCCCACTTTTTTCTGAAACTCCAATGATGCCTATATTAAATTAAACTGTTTATTATTACCCCACAGATTTCTGATGCTATTTATTCCCTTTCCCCTGACTCTTCTATTTTTGTTTCATTCTGGATAGTCCTGTCTTTAATTTAGTACCTAATCTTGTGTTAATTCCAGTTAGTATAGTTTTCATTTCAAGTACTTTATTTTTCATTTCCAAAAGTTTTAGTTTGATCTTTTTCATATCTCCCACTTCACTCATAGAACTGTTTTCTTGTGCCTTCTTGACCACACGGGACAGTGAGTTTTAATGTCCTTGTCTGCTACTTCTATCACCTCTGTCATTTCTGGGTCTCTTCTTTTCTCCACCACACAGCCTTAAGTTGTGAGTCATATTTTTCTGCCTTTCTGTGTACCTGATTTTTTTTTTTTTAAACTAGATGCTGGACATTCTGAATCTTGTGTGATGAATACTGGATTTTTGTTAAATTCCCTTAAGGGTGGTCAGATTTTATTCTCATGATGGTTATTTGGGATCAGCTATATTCTTTGAATCTTGCTCTTAAGCTTTTTATTAAAGATGGGTACAGAGCAGAACCCTAGTCTAGGACTAATTTAATCTTTCTGAGGATTCCTCCCATAGATTATAATAATGTCTTTCCACTCTTGCTGATGGAAGCACACTACTCCTAGTCATGTCAGCTCTAGAAACCTTTACGCCTACTACTTTGCAGTCCTTCTTTTCCTGGCCTCAGATCATTTCCTCTCAAGACTGAATGGGACCCCTCTGCAGGTCCATAGAACCCTTCCTCTGTAAAGCAAACCTGCTCTCTGGCACTTAGCTCAACGAATTCAAGTCATCTTGGCTCTCCCAAACCTTGATCTGGCTTCCTTGAACTCTGATCATCTATGTGCTGTATGGGTTCCTTGAACCACAAGGAGATGTGGAAACTGCCTCCAGGAAGCAATCTGGTACAATCATATGGTTGGCCTGGTTTGTTTCCCTTCACTCATGAATCCCAGTCTTTCATTGTTGTCCAACCTCTAAAACTGTTATATTTTATCCAGTTTTCCAGATGTGGCCAGAAACTCATATAAAACATAATTATAACACTGTCATTCAAATCACTTTTGTACTCAGATAACACATAGGAAGAAAGAATAAAAGGAAAACCCTCTGAATCAAGAAAGAAAATTTTCTCAAGCCAATTGAGAAAGCTTGGAATTGACTATATTATTTTTCTGTCATAAGCTAACATCAGAAACCCTAGATAAAAACTGAGTTATAGAAACGATTATATTTCTGTTTGACTTGTATGTACTCAATGGAATATTATGCAGCCATGAACACACTTTGGAACAATTTTAATAAACTGGACACTTTCCCAAAATATTAAATGAAAAAAAGCAGACAGACTGCATATATAGCAGGATTCCACTTTCTAAAAATATGTAGAAGACAGAAATGCGCAAACACGTATGTGGAAAAAATGTTAATAGTGACAACCTTTGGAGTATGATACAATAAGTGACTTCTTTATTTTATCCTTTAATTTATATGCACACTTTTAAAAATAAGTATGTATGATTTGGTTTCTCCCTGCAAAAGTTTGTTGTTGTTTTTGTTTATTTGTTTGTTTGTTTTTCAATTAATGGATCAGGTATATCCAGGGTGTAGATAAAGCACCAACTAACATTTGCTGGGCTGGTAGGGAAGGAAGCAGTTTCTTACTGTCTTAGAAATCTTGCTGAAATTGATATACAGAATTGAATAGCCAGATGTTTATATTCTCAAAAAGGAAAGAAGTATTGGGGGGACTTGCATGGGTCACCATTTCAAAGAACCCAGTATCAGACGACACTAAACTTAGCTAAAATCTTCCAGAGTAAGTCCTCTTGGATAATTTTTGTGCTCAGTCCATGTCCTGGGAAAAAGCATAAAATCACTGATTCTACCACACTGCATTCAAGGCAAGGAACTGTGAGAAATTACAGAAGCATTAAACTCCCTGTGCTCAGGAATTCTGTAATGTAGCTAAAAAATAACACACAAAAAGACAGTAATCAAGTGCTAAAACTGCATGGGAAATGCGCTACGGGAGTTCATAAAGGGGAACAGGACAACCAGTTGGCAAATAAACCAGTTGTGCATTCCAGGAAATGTAAAATAGTACAGATGGAAAATAGGGACGAAAAAGTGATGTCCTGTCCTCCTGGATAGCAATGTGAGAAAATACTGTGGAAGAAATTTATACCAGATTCAAAAAGGACACATTCGAGAGAGGCAAGATGGTGGAGGAGTAAAGGACTGAAATGACATCAGGTCGCAGGAGTTCATCTAGATAGTTATCAAACCATTCCAAACACCTACAACCCACAGGAGATCGAAGAGAGAGGAGCAGCAATTCTAGGAACAGAAAATCGACCACTTTCTGAAAGGTAGGATATGTGGAGAAGTGAATCCGAGGCCACGGGAAGATAGACCACAGTGGGAGATGCCGGCACCCGGCAAGCGGCCAGGCAACAGAGCACAATATCCAAACTTTTAGAGGTGTGCTCCACTGAGGGACATCGCTCCAGAGGCTAAGTGGGGGTGGAGCCCTCGTGGGGACAGTGGGGTCTCAGGACCCATGGGGTCACTGAAAGATCAGGGGTGTCTGAGTGTGGCAGAGCTCCCAGGTATCGGAGTAGGGAAGCTGACTAGAGACAGAGCCGAGGGGTGAGCTCTCAGCTTGGGGTTACCTTAAACCATGATCTGTGGCACAATGGCTCTTCAAACAGTGACCCCACAAGTGGCAGATCCAGGGATACTCACCTTTGTCCTGTGGAGGCAGGAATCTGCCTTGGAGACTCCAAACAGGCTGTGTGCCAGAGACAAACACTCGGTCACAAGCCAGGTGAGCTTGGAGCACAGCCAGACACCAGGGAGACGGGAGTGATTGAGCGCTTTTCTCCGAGTATGCACTGAGGGGCGGGGACCCAAGCTCTGGGCTCCTCTGAGCTGGAGATTGGGAAGCCACCATTTTCATTCCCGTCCTCCAGTGCTCTAAGGAAAGCGGTCAGGGAACAAATCTCCCGAGAGCGAACCTGATTAGATTACTTATCCCAGCCCCTGGCAAGGGCACTGGAATTCCGGCTCAGACAAACACATTTGAGAATCATGGCAACCGCCCTCTTCCCCAGAAGATCAGCAAGAACATCTAGCCAAGACCAAGCTCAACCATCAAGGAGAACGGAATTCCAGAGACAGGGGAAAGCAATGCATGGAATTCAGGCTTTTCTCCCCATCATCCTTTAGTCTTGCAAAGTTAAATTAAGTTTTTTTTATTTCATTTTTTTCTTATTCTAACTTTTTTTAACTTTTCTTCTTTCCACTTTTAACCTTTTTAAACTGATTTATCTTAACAATACCTTTCTAAAAAAAAAAAAAACCTTTTTAAACCTTCATTATTATACTCATTTTTTATCCTTCATTGTATTTAACCTTATTTTTTGTATACATATAGGGTGTTGTTTTTTTTTTTTTTTTCTAAAAAATTGTGGGATACAACTTCATCTAATAGATCAAAATATACCCTAAATCTATCACAGGACTTTGTTTTAGTGTCCAGCCTGAGCATATTCTCTCCCTCTTTTGTTCCAACTTATCTCATCAATTCCTTTCTTAGAATTTTTTTAAATTTTTCATCTTTACAGTCATATTCCATCCCATCATCCTGTTTACCCTTATTTTTGTATATATATTTTTTTCATTCCTTAAAATTTTGGGAGGGAGTTTCTTCTAAAACACCAAAATACACCCAAAATTAAGTCGGTGACTCTGTTTTATTCACCAGTCTAATATATACATATATATTTTTTTTAATTTCTTTTTATCCCCTTTTTCTCCCCCCCAGTTCGGGGTCTCTTCTGATTTAGTTAGCGTACATTTTTCTGGGGTCTTTGCCACCCTTTTTTATTCTCTCATTCATATATTCTTATCTGGATAAAATGACAAGGCAGAAAAACTCACCACAAAAAAAAAAAAAAAAAAAGAACAAGAGGCAGTACCAATGGCTAGGGACCTGATCAATACAGACATTGGTAATACATCAGATCTAGAGTTCAGAATGACGATTCTCAAGGTGCTAGCTGGGCTTGAAAAGGCATGGAAAATATTAGATAAACCCTGCCTGGAGAAATAAAATCCCTTTCTTGAGAAATAAAAGAACTAAAATCTAACCAAGCTGAAATTTAAAAAGAATTAATAGGGTGCAATCAAGAATGGAGGCTCCTACTGCTAGGATAAACGAGGCAGAAGAGAGAATTAGTGATATAGAAGACCAAATGATGGGGAATAAAGAAGCTAATCAAAAGAGAGACAACAACTATTGGATCACAAGGGGAAATTCGAGAGATAAGTGATACCATAAGATGAAACAATATCAGAATAACTGGGATTCCAGAAGAAGAAAAAGAGAGAGGGGGCAGAAGGTATATTGGAGCAAATTATAATAGAGAATTTCCCTAATTATGGCAAAGGGAACAAGCATCAAAATCCAGCAGGCACAGAGAACCCCACTCAAAATCAATAAAAATAGGTCCAAAACTCATCCTCTAATAGTAAAACTTACTTGTCTAAGCGACAAAGAGAAAACCCTGAAAGCAGCTCAGGACAAGAAGTCTGTAACATACAATGGTAGAAATATTAGATTGCCAACAGACTTATCCACAGAGACCTAGAAGGCCAGAAAGAACTAGCATGGTATATTCAGGACACTAAATGAGAAAAATATGTGCCAAAAATACTATATCCAACTAGGCTATCACTGAAAATAGGAGAAGACATAAAAAAACTTCGAGGACAAAAAAAAAAATTAAAAGAATTTGCAAACACCAAACGAGCCCTACAGAAAATATTGAAAGGGGTCCTCTAAGCAGAGAGAAAGCCTAAAAGTAATAGACCAAAAAGGAACAGAGATAATATACAGTAACAATCACCTTACAGGCATACACTAGCACTAAATTCATATCTATCAATAGTTACCCTGAATGTAATGGGCTAAATGGCCCAATCAAAAGACACAGGGTATCAGAATGGATAAAAAAACAAAACCCATCAATATGCTGTCTGCAAGAAACTCATTTTAGACCCAAAGGCACCTCCATATTTAAAGTGAGGTGGTGGAAAACAACTTACCATGCTAATGGACAACAAAAGAAACCTGGGATGGCAATCCTTATATCAGATCATAAGATTTTAGGCCAAAGACTATAATAAGAGATAGGGAAGGACACTATATCATACTTAAAGGGTCTGTCCAACAAAAAGATCTAACAATTTTAAATATCTATGCCCCTAACATGGGAGCAGCCAAATACATAAACCAATTAGTAACAAAATCAAAGAAACACATCGACAATAATACAATAATAATAGGGCATTTTAACACTCCCCCTTACTGAAATGGACAGATCATCCAAGCAAAAGATCAACAAAGAAATCAAGACCTTAAATGACACACTGGACCAGATGGACATCACAGATCTATTCAGAACATTCCATCCCAAAGCAACAGAATACACATTCTTCTCTAGTGCACATGGTACATTCTCCAGAATAGATCACATCCTGGGTCGCAAATCAGGTCTCAACAGTACCAAAACATTGGGATCATTCCCTGCATATTTTCAGACCACAATGCTCTGAACCTATAACTCAATTACAAGAGAAAATTTGGAAAGAACCCAAATACATGGAAACTAAAGAGCATCCTTCTAAAGAATGAATGGGTCAACCAGGAAATTAAAGAAGAATTGAGAAAATTCATGGAAACAAATGATAATGAAAACACAACTGTTCAAAATCTGGGGAAACAGCAAAGGCAGTCCCGAGAGGAAAGCAGACAGCCATACAAGCATTTCTCAAGAAATAAGAAAGGTCTTAAGTACCCAACCTAACTCTACACCTAAAGGAGCTGAAGAAAGAACAGCAAAGAAAGCCTGAACCCAGCAGAAGAGAAATAATAAAGATCAGAGGAGAAATCAATGAAATAGAAACCCAAAAAAATATATAACAAATCAGGGTGCCTGGGTGGCTCAGTTGGTTAAGCGACTGCCTTCAGCTCAGGTCATGATCCTGGAGTCCCGGGATCGAGTCCCACATCAGGCTCCCAGCTCCACGGGGAGTCTGCTTCTCCCTCTGACCTTCTCCTCGCTCATGCTCTCTCTCACTGTCTCTCTCTTCTCTCAAATAAATAAATAAATAATGTTTAAAAAATATATATATATAACAAATCAATGAAACTAGGAGCTGGTTCTTTGAAAGAATTAATAAGATTGATAAATCCCTGGCCAGACTTACCAAAAAGAAAATAGAAAGGACCCAAATAAATAAAATCATGAATCAAAGAGGAGAGATCATGACCAACACCAAAGAAATACAAACAATTATAAGAACATATTATGAGTAACTCCACGTCAGCAAATTTGACAATATGGAAGAAATGGATGCATTTCTAGAGACATATAAACGACCACAACCAAACCAGGAAGAAATAGAAAACCTGAAGAGACCCATAACCAGTAAGAAGATTAAAGCAGTCATCAAAAATCTCCCAACAAACAAGAGCCCAGGGCCAGATGGCTTCCCAGGGGAATTCTACCAAACATTTAAAGAAGAATTAATACTTATTTTCCTGAAACTGTTCCAAAAAATAGAAATGGAAGGAAAACTTCCAAACTCATTTTCTGAGGCTAGCATTACCTTGATCCCAAAACCAGACAAATACCCCATCAAAAAAGAGAATTACAGACCAATATCCTTGATGAACACAGATGCGGAAATTCCCACTTACAATTGCACCCAAAACAATAGGAATAAACCTAAACAAAGAGGAAAAGAATCTGTACTCAGAAAACTATGAAGTACTTATGAAAGAAATTGAGGAAGACACAAAGAAATGGAAAAATGTTCCATGCTCATGGATTGGAAGAACAAATATGGTGAAAATGGCTATGCTACCTAAAGCAATCTACACATTTAATGCAATCTACCCTAAAGATACAAATGTAGTGATCCAAAGGGACAGGTGCACCCAAATGTTTCTAACAGCAATGTCCACAATAGCCAAACTATGGAAAGAACCTAGATGTCCCATCAACAGATGAATGGATAAAGATGTGGTATATATACACAATGCAATATTACGCAGCCATCAAAAGAAATGAAATCTTGCCATTTTTGATGATGTGGTTGGAACTAAAGGGTATTATGCTGAACAAAATAAGTCAATCAGAGAAACACAATTATCATATGATCTCCCTGATATGAGGAATTTGAGAGGCAGAGTGGGGGCGTTGGGTGTAGGGAAGGAAAAAATGAAACAAGATGGGATCAGGAGGGAGACAAACCATAAGAGACTCTTAATCTCACAAAACAAACTGAGAGTTGCTGGGGGGATGGAGATGGTGGCTGGGTTATAGACACTGGGGAGGGTATGTGATATGGTGAGTGCTGTGAAGTGTGTAAGCCTGACGATTCACAGACCTGTATCCCTGGGGCAAATAATACAGTATACATTAATAAAAGGAATTAATGGAAAAAAAAAAAAAAAGAACAAATTCCAATACGTTCAGAGGAAGACAGGTATCATCTAAAACAGCACTGGCTTTGTGGCCAGACAGGCCTGAGATCAAATCCAACTCTGCTCCCTATACATGAGCGGCCTTGAATAAGCTTACTCCCCATGAAACTGTTTTCTTTTTTTTTAAGATTTTATTTATTTATTTGACAGACAGAGATCACAAGTAGGCAGAGAGGCAGACAGATAGAGAGAGAGGGGGAAGCAGGCTCCCTGCAGAGCACAGAGCCCGATGTGGGGCTCGATCCCAGGACACTGGGACCATGACCTGAGCCGAAGGTAGAGGCTTTAACCCACTGAGCCACCCAGGTGCCCCATGAAACTGTTTTCTAACCTGGGGAAACACCAGGGATGTTTATGACACATCCCTGTTTCATAAACAGGGATGATTATGAAAAATATTACAAAATACAACATTGAATAACACAAAATTGCAATTTTAGTACCATAAAATATGGCTGATTATCAGAACTTCATATCGTCAATAAAGAAACTATAGAATCTGTCATGCAGTAGATATGCAATAAATGTGTTGAATGACATTGCCTTATTTCTGAACAAAATAAACTTAAATAGAAGAATCTGACCAGAGGATAATGTATTTTCTGCACAGTATTTACAGGTCTGAATTCATGTCCCAGTTCACCTACTTACTAGCTGAATGGCCTCAAATTAGTTACCAAGCTAAAGTGTAAAATGAGGATACCTATCTACTTTTTATAATTATTATAAGGATTAAAACACTCTGGTACAAAGTAGGTTATCAGTAGATTGCAGCTAGTATTAAGATTTGTAAGAAATATGTGACACAAAGCAATGACAAAGGAATCATGAAGGTGAAACCCATTATAAACTAAAACCTGAGACAAAAGACTCGTCATGTTTTTACCCTCCTGAAGTTCAGACAACCTGCCTGCAGTTGCTCTGTTCTTGTATTTACTAAAATCAGATGGCCAACCAAAGAAGACATTCCTGGATAGATCAGTTAAATAAACACAGTTGATAAAAGTTAAAAAAAAAAAAAAAACCATAAAAGTGAATAAATAAAATCTGAGAAAAATTCAGAGGTCAACAAAATAGGTTCTCATAACTATGATCACAGGAAGCAGAAAAACAAAAGGCACAGATCTTAAGTTTGAAAGAATTGGTTTATACTTTGTATACATAATGTCATATAGTTACGATAACATGTATTTAGATATATTGTTATGTGTACATTAGAGACCACATGTAATACAACACACACACACACACACATCCATATCTATCTGTCCAAGAGTACCAGAAACTTTTTCTCAAAATAATGCTGTTCAAACTAAAGAGAACACCGAATTATAGAAAAAGCACTGAAAAAAATTTGAGGACATTACAAGAAAACATCTTGTCACTTTAGTGTGCCTAGCAGTGAGTGATGAAAGAAAAATGACACGCGAGGAATCCTGGCCCTTCGATGCCATTCATCCCCTGGTATGCTTTTGAGCCAAGATTAACAAGACAAGGAACATACAGCCAGACGTCGAGAGGGTGTTGAAGGCCTCATGAACAGCAAAGTAACGTTATGGAAGTGCTGAAGTATAACTCTGGATGATTAGAAAAGAGAATGGAAGAGGTCAGAGGTAAGGCTAAACAAGAAAACTCTTATTTAAGAGTCTTTAAAGGGGGACGCCTGGGTGGCTCAGTGGGTTAAGCCACTGCCTTCGGCTCAGGTCATGATCCTGGGGTCCTGGGATCGAGTCCCACATCGGGCTCCTTGCTCGGCAGGGAGCCTGCTTCCTCCTCTCTCTCTGCCTGCCTCTCTGCCTACTTGTGTGTACTCTCTCTCTCTGACAAATAAATAAAATCTTTAAAAAAAAAAAAGAGTCTTTAAAGGAATTTAGGTTTTATCTCAATGATAATGAAACAGCATTAAAGAACTTAAACAGAGGAGAAACACAATGGAATTTTCCCACTAGAAAACTCTGGTGCTGGTGTGAATGAAGGATTGAAAATAGGAAGAAACTCAAAGCAGGAAGACTTGTGAAAAGCCTATTACAAAAGTCTTATCTATAAAATGTGGACAATGATACCTGCCCTTGCCTATTTTACTTAGGGTACTGTCAGATGATCAAATGACAGTATATGTGAAAGTGTTCTGAAAACATTTAACAAATGGTTATTATATACAGATGATGAACCAATTGTATGTAAAATGTGAGAGTTGGTATTATTGGTATTATTTCTTAAAAAATCATGTAAAGCAGAAGAGGTGACAAAAGACCAGAAATTGGTAAATACTATTCCATATTTTTAAAGTAGAAAGGGGTGCATTTCTAGAAATTTAAGACTGATAAACCTGAACTGAAGCCCCATTCTAGGATCATCCCTATATATTTTTTAAAGATTTTATAGATTTATTTAACAGAGAAAGAGAACAAGCAGGGGGAGCCGCAAAGGGAGAGGGAGAAGCAGGCTCCCAGCTGAGCAGGGAGCCCCATGCAGGGCTCTATCACAGGACCCTGAGATCATGACCTGAGCCAAAGGCAGATGCTCAACCGACTGAGCCACCCAGGCGCCCCTTGTCCCTATATTTTTGCAGGGCCAACACATGAAATGGTCTAGGTACCCTCAGCCCACCACGAATAATCAGTCTATTTAGGAGTTATAAAAAGATGTACCTTAAATAATATGTGATAGATATCCTCTAAAATGACCTCCAATTATCTCTGCTTCTTGTTATTTATTATGTTATATAGTCCTTCCCCTTGAGTAACTTGCTTCTAACCAACACTGAGAGGGTATCACTTCCATGATTAGACTACAAAGATTCTGACTTCTGTGTTGCTAGCAGGCTCTCTCCCTTGCTGGCTTGATCAAACTGCCATGTTGGGAAGCCCAAATGGCAAGGAACTGAGAGCATCCTCCAGCTAGGAGCCAGCCAAAGACGTGAGACCTTAGCCCAACACCCAAAAAGAACTGAGTCAAGCTAACAATCACGTAAGCAAACATGGAAGCAGAACCTTCTCCAGCCAAGCCTTTAGATGAGACTTCAGCCCTGGCTGACCTTTGAAACCAGAGGAGACGTCCATGAGGCAGACAGCCAGCGAAGCTGCATATGGATTCCTAACCCACAGAAACTGTTAGGTAATAAATGTGTGGGTTTAAACCACTACTTTTGTTATGGTTTGTTATGCAGCAATAGGTAAGTAGTACGTACTAGCAGGATTACCTTGCATAAACACAATGGCATAGAACATTCAATTTCCTAATAAACAGCAACTGACTATAAACCAGGACAGTCAAGCATTCTCGTGAGAAGAAATTGTTACCCTACTGTGATGACAACCTGATAATAGTGGTCTTATCTTACTTTCTGAAGTAGCAGGCAGATGATGAAAAAGGAACCTGGCCCAGGACTTCACTATAACACTATGTTCCTATCATCAAAAGGTGATAAATAGCACAGAAAACAGCACTGAAAATGACTAAATGAAAAGAGGCACTAAAGAAAGATTCAAGGACAAGAATGAATTGGTTAAGTTATGAGGTTTCCCCTGGAGATCTTCAAGAAAGACAACAGGCCTGAGATCATTCCTGCTTTAAAGCCAAGGCAATCAGCAAGCTGACCTCTCAAAGTCTAGGTTCTATACTTAGAAATGTTGTGATGGCCATTAAAGAGAGAATCCCCTACCATTCTGAAGACAATACACAATTGAGCAGACCTCAGCAGTCAGCCTGTGTTTATAGAACAATTTATACATCAGCACTTGAAAAGTATTGACTATTATACTCACTTTTGTAGTGAGGAAATCTTTGAGACACATTTAATATTTATTTTCCAATACTCTTCCAATAGCAAGTGATGCTATGGGATCAAAAGACATCCTCAAGAAAGTGGGAATGATAAAGAATATTCAAATTCCATAGATTTCTTAAAATTTGGAATTGAGGTAACAATGCACCTTTAAAGATATTACCATCAAAATATCAAGAAAATGATCAGACCGTGGCAACTGTTTTCATACCTTAACTGTTTTCCTTCACATATTAGGTCATGGCTGCAGTACTTCTGAATCATATTCTCTATACCCCAGTTTAGTTCTATGCTTCCAGAATCTACACATCATTCCAAAACCCCACAAAACAGTGATGTCACACGTCTGAATCCTCTGACTTGGCAAAAATATGGGAAGCAGCACAGAAGTATAGCCACAGATCCTGTTGCTAATGTAGACTGAAATTATGGGTTAGCAGATATAGTCATGCCTATCCACAGGAGTAGTTAACTACCACTTTTATTACTGCTGCTGTAATTTTGGTTATACAGAGCGACAAATATCTTAGGAAACCCTAGAAATACTATATATAGATATAATATGAACTTAAATTTCAAAATATCTTTATTTTCACTCTCAAGTTAAATCTCTGCCAGAAAGGTACTCAGGAAAACTTGTGAGTAAATGGTCACCATTCAACCTTTATCGATTCAAAATGTCATGCAATACCCTGTGCCAGGGGGCCAACAGAGGCATTACCTCATAACTGTACTAAATCATCTCAGGTAGCTTTAAAAGACTGAGCTTTTCTCAAATCAAACCACTGCAGCCAGAGTTTGCAGAACCAGAACTTGTGTCACTTTTTTGAGGAGTTGGGAGAGGCCTTGAGAATAGAGAAAGGGGACATGGAAACAAATACTATGGTGAGGTTGGGTTCTTTGGTTTTTTTACAGAGTTTGATTCCAGGTTAATAGTTACATTCTAGATACATCTCACACAAAGGACTTGAATTCTTCAGAATTGAGTTTATAAATAAATGAAGAAATTAACTTTTCAGTGTTTTTTAAATCTTTTTTCCCCCCTGGCCAGTTATTCCTTTGATTGGGGTCATGACATAGAAGGAGAGTAATGTCACTAAGATGACAGAACAGGAATCCCTGGGGGGTGCCTGGGTAGCTCAGTTGGTTAGACATCTGCCTTTAGCCCAGATCATGATCTCAGGGTCCTGGAATGGAGCCCCATGTCAGGGGTCCTGCTCAGTGGGGAGTCTGCTTCTCTCTCTGCCCCTCCCCAGCTCATACTCTCTCTCTCAAATAAATAAATAAAATATTTAAAAAGAAGAGGAGGAAACCCTGGACCTTCCTTCCCCAAAAGAACATACCAATTCAAAAATTCATGGATAAATTCCATTTGTGAAAAAACCAGAAACTAGTTAAGAGGCTAAAATCCAAAAAAATGACAACACTAAAAGCTAATGAGGAGGATATGGAGTTACAGGAACTCTCATTTCATTGCTAAAAATGCAAAACAGTATAGACACTTGGTAGACAATTTGGCAATTTCTTATAAAACTAATTGTACTCTTACTTTATGACCCAGCAATAGCACTATTTGGCATTTATGCAAATGAGCTGAAAACTATGTACACACACACACACACACACACCCTGCACAAAAAGCTTATGACAGCTTTATTCACAACTGCCAAAACTTAGAAAGAACCAAGATCCCCTTCAACAGGTCAATGGATAAATGAACTGTGTATACCCTGAGAATGGAATATCAGTGCTGAAGAATTATGACCTATCAAGCCAGAAAATGACATGAAGGAACTTTAAATGCATATCAGTAAGTGAAATAAGCCAACCTGAAAAGGCTGCATACTATAGGATTCCAAGTATACGACATTCTGGAAAAGGCAAAACTATGGGGACAGTAAAAAGATCAGTGGTTGCCAGAGCACCAAGGAAGGAGGAAAAGGCAGACCACAAAAGATTTTGAGAGCAGTGGAACTATTCTGTATTGATACTATAATGGTGGACACATGTCATTACGCATTTGCCAAAACCCACAGAATGTTAAAGTCATGAGTGAGCCCTAATGCAAACTGTGGACTTCGAGTTATAATGATATGTCAATATAGGTTCATGGATTTGAACAAACTTATCACTCTGGTTCAGGCTATTGATAGTGAAAAAGCCTGTTCATATGTGGGAGAAGAGGATATATGGGAAATCTACTTTCTGCTCAATTTTTCTATGAACCTAAAACTGCTCTTTAAAAGTCTATTTTTAAAAAATTAAACAAAAATCAGATTTCATAGGTATAGGCGATCTGACAGGAGTCTACACTAATTTTTTTGTCTTAACAGGGGGGTGGCCAGAGGAGAGAATTTAAGGTGGGGTCCACACCCAGCATAAAGCCCAGCAAGGGGCTCAATCTCACGACCCTGAGATCATAACCTGAGCTGAAACCAAGAGTTGGAAGTTTGGGGCGCCTGGGTGGCTCAGTGGGTTAAAACCTCTGCCTTTGGCTCAGGTCATGGTCCCAGGGTTCTGGGATCGAGCCCTGTGACGGGCTCTCTGCTTGGCAGGGAGCCTGCTTCCTCCTCTCTCTCTCTGCCTATTTCTCTGTCTGCTTGTGATCTCTGTCTGTCGAATAAATAAAATCTTAAAAAAAAAAAAAAAAAGAGTTGGAAGTTTAACTGGCTAAGCCACCCAGGCGCCCCAAGAGCCTACAGTATTTCTTAAATATTCCAACATGTTTCCTGTCCTTGACCTGTAATCACTGAGAATAATCAAAGAATATCCTCCAACCTGTGAAACAGTCATAGAAAGTGCCCAAGTGCTAAACAGGCGGTCAGCCAGAAAAGGTATTGCCACAAGGACAGCAGCTATCTGTACACACGATTCTGGTAAGGTGGTAGAAGACAAAGGTCTCTTTATTGGTAGATGTATCTTACTCATCAAAGAATATCCCAACTCTCTTTTACTGAAAGTCTACTGTTTGCATATTGCTTGAATTGTGTTGCTACACAGATTTTAAACAGTACTTTCAATGAGATTTGACCTGTATTATAGCCTACAAATTGCCTGAATATTATAATGTTAGGTATCATTTCCTTTTTTTTTTTTTTTTTAAGATTCAAACCTTTACTTTTTTTTTTTTTTTTTTTTTCTTTTAGAGAGAGAGAATCTCAAGCAGGTTCCATGCCCAACACAGAGGCTGACACAGGGCTCAGTCTCACCACACTGAGATCATGACCTGAGCTGAAATCAAGAGTCAAATGCTTAACGGACTGAGCCACCCAGGCATCCCAACAATACTAAGTATCATTTTCAATTACCAGCTATATAGTATGCTCACAGTGCTCATTATATGCTTTTTCAACAACAAATTTTTAAATGTTATGTAACTTTTAAAAGAAATTGTTAAGGGGTATTGCAAAAAAAAAAAAAAAAAAGAAAAAATTTTCAAATATACTGCTATTATAAAAGCACAACTAACAGTTTTTATTTTTTTTAATATTTTATTTGTTTATTTGACAGAGAGCTAGAGAGAGAGCACAAGTAAGCACAGCAGCAGGGAAAGGGGGAGAGAGAGAAGCAGACTCTCTGCTGAACAGGGAGCCCGATGCAGGGCTCGATCCCAGGACCCTGGAATCATGACCCGAGCCGAAGGCAGCCGCTTAACCAACTGAGCCACCTGGGCACCCCACAACTAACAGTTTTTAAAGTGACATGCCTTGATTTCTACACCAGATTTAAAGAAACAAAAAACAAAACAAAAAAAAACCACCAGTTCATGGGGTGCCTGGATGGCTCAAATTGTTGACTCCTGATCTCGGAACAGGTCTTGGTCTCCCCATGGTGATTTCCAGCCCTGTACTGGGCTCCACCTGAGTGTGGAGCCTACTTAAACAAACAAACATCAATTCATTACCAAAACAGTAAAACTGAACTATTTCAATTCAAACATCTCTTTTAATTTTATAGAAGTAAGATTTTTCCTTTTTTTTTTTAAAGACTTTTCTTTATTTATTTGACAGAGAGATTGAGAGCACAAGCAAGGGGAGCAGCAGGGGGAGAGGGAGAAGCAGGCTCCCTGCTCTACTGAGCCCCTGCTCTATTGACAAGGGACTAGATCCCAGGACCCTGGGATCATGAACTGAGCCAAAGCGATGCTTAACCAGCTGAACCACCCAGGCACCCCAGAGTAAGACTTTTCTATGTCAAAAATCACTAACTCAGATCTCACCAAATTTCAGAGTGGTTCTAAGGGATTTAGTTGTAAACAACTCACTTTAAACTTCTGCATTTTCAACTGCTGTATTTTTACATCATTTAACTATTTTCACTGAAATGTCTGCGAGTTTCATATACATAATCTCTGGTATTCAAATAATTTGTATTGTTACATGGCCTAATGGCCATCCAACAAGTTAAAACCTTGACCATCCTGTTTATGGATTTAAATTTAAGACGAAGCAACAATTCTAAAACTTTCAAAGTGTATTCTTTCTTGCTTCCCCCTCCTTATTACAGATGCACACACACAGCACCCAAAAGGGCTCATGGCATCACCCTTAAAAATGAATTCTATAGATTCACCATGAAGTGAAAAAAAATTTTAAGGTCACTCATCTTTGAAACTCTTCCTAGGCAGAACCTCACCTAAACCATTACTGACAGAAGTTATTTCCCCTTTTCTTTGCCAAACTTTCCCATGACTGTGTGCCATTATGCTCCTCAGGCTTCATGAGTAAAGTTTTTCCAGAGTACAGTATCATTTATGACAGTTTAAAACTAATTATTGACTAAAATAAAAAGGAGATCCTCACCATCACCTATGTTCCTTCTCATATCTCAAATTCAGTCAATCTTGATCTCTCCATTTCACTATTCAAACTTTTTTTTTTTTTTATTTGACAGAGAGCTAGAGAGAAAGCACAAGTAAGCAGAGCGGGGAGAGGGGGAGAGAGAGAAGCAGGCTCTCCGCTGAGCAGGGAGCCCAATGTGGGGCTCGATCCCAGGACCCTGGAATCATGACCCGAGCCGAAGGCAGCCGCTTAACCAACTGAGCCACCCAGGCGCCCAATATTCAAACATTTTTAATTCTTCATCCAAATCTTGTTTCCTCAAATCATCATGTGTGCCACTTACCTTTGAATTTTTTTCTCCGCTTTCCATGTGTGGAGTCCAAAATTAAGCACAAAACTCTTACAAATGTTTAAATAATTTGTGAGGACTCTGCAAATCACCGTGTTTAAATGGCCATTTTTCTTCTCGTGTACATATGATGTCATATACTGAGTAGAGTACAATAAGCAAAATTGCTATTTCCAAAGAGTTTTCTCTTTTTGAAAGTCCTTGATTTTCATAAATGAAGTACATCACAGAAGAGATGTCTAACCCAACATTACTTTTTCAATAGTTTAATAAGTGCTATTGATCAACCAGTCTAGAGACCTAATTCATTCAAAAATAATTCAGACACCTAGAAAGCCATGAGAAGCACTTCAAGATGGTGACACAAAAAGATCCTGAACTCAACTTCTTCCTGATACACACCAAATCCACGGCTACATGTCGAACAATTTCCACTGAAAACTAGCTGAGCAAATCCTTCACATCATGCAAACAAACAAGGCTACACAGAAGAAACGTAGGAGAGGTTAACACACAATACCTCACTATAAAGCTCCCTCTCGGTTCAGTGACTCATAATTAGGAGGGAACTCACAAACCCAATAGGCACCCCAACTGTTAAGACTTGCACCTGGGAAATGAGCCTCAAAAACACGTGACTTTGAAAACCAATGGGGCTCATATCCATGAGACCCACAGAGCTGTAGTGAACTGAGAAGCAGCTCTTAAAGGGCTCACACAGGGATCACTTGCCCCAGCACCCAGGGCAAAAAGAGCCATCTGAAAAGTGCTCAGAATTTACATGTAAGAGATCCACTCACTAATCTTAAAGTATCAGCCAGAATGTAGGGCCTGTTGCGATACTCTCTAGGACAGAGGCTGGTGGGTACCATCATTGCGCTCTTCCTCTGCCTGGCAAACACTGGAGGCACCATCTTTTTTTTCTTTCTCAATGGGCACCATCTTTACACTCTCCCTCTGCTGAGCTCCAGCACCAGAAAAACCCAGAGGGAAGCTTTTACATGCATCCAGTGCCCCAGTTTCGTGGGTGCCAACCAGGGAATGTCTCTTGATCACCTGGCTCTGGTGGAGAGGAGGACTTGCATTCCTGGGTCCTACAGGACTGTCACAGTTGAAAAGACAGTTCCTGGCAGACTTCCAGTCTCAGAGCACTGCAAAGACAGGAGACACACCCAGTCTTTCTGAGGAAAAACCTATTTGCTTGTGCTGGAGCTTTAGCCCAAGGGGCAGACTTCAGGTTTGGCACACATCTAGAGGCCCACAGAACTGCTCTTGGGAATATAGGCCAGGAGATGCCATCTTTATGCTTTCCTTCTGCCTTGCTACAGCTCACCAGTATCTTCCAGAAAGGAGCTTATACACTGAGCTGGAGTCCCAATTTTTGTGACTGTAACCCCCAGATCAGCTGGCTCTGGTGGCCAGCAGGGCTTATGCTTGTGGTCTAACAGAACTGTATATATTTGCATAATTTAAAAGCTGCTGAATGAGATGAGATTCTGGCTACCAATCAGCCTGAATCTATGTGCCGACCAAAAGACTCCTCTTAGAACATGGACAGGTCCCTGCACACTCTCAACTACTGGGAGCTCTTAAAAATAAAATAGGCTACTTGGACAACCACAAAGGTTAGAGAAGCAACCAAGAGCTAGAGCAGGGCTGAATAGCAAAGTTCATCTCCCTAAACAAGTCCACTTCTTCAAGACTAGGAGAGGTGGCTGTTTCACCTAATGTACAAAAACCAACACAGAAATAAAATTGGATCACTATCTTACATACACAAAACTAACTCCAAGTGGATTAAAAACTTGAATGCACGACCTGAAACCATAAAACTTCTAAAAGAAAATAGGTGAGTAAGAATTTGATGCAGCAACTTTTAGATAAAACTTCAAAAGCAAAGGCAACAAAAGCAAAAATAAACAAGTAGGACTCTATCAAACTAAAAAGCTTCTGCAGAGCAATGGAAATCACCAACAAGATGAAATGAAAACCTACTGAATGGATGAAAATATTGTAAATCATATATCTGATAGGGGATTAATATCCAAAATATATAAAGAACTCACACAACTCAATAGTAAAAGAACCAACCATCTGAGTTTTTAAATGGGCAGATAATCTGTATAGACTTTTTTCCAAAAACAAATGGATTGCAACATCACTTAATCAGGGATATGTGCAAATCAAATCCACAATGAGGTATTAACTCCCACCTGTTAGAACGGCTATTAACAAAAAGACAAGTTGTAACAAGTGTTGGTGGGATGTGGAGAAAAGGGAACCCTCATACACTACTGGTAGGAATGTTAAATTGGTATTGCCACTATGAAAACAGTACAGATGTTCCTCAAGAAATCAAAACCAGTGCTACCATATGATCCAGCAATTCCACTTTTGGGTATTTACCTGAAGAAAATGAAAACACTGGCTCAAAAAGATATATGCACTCTCATGTTCACTGCACCATTATTTACAATTGCCAAGACATGTTCATCAACAGATGAATGAATAAAGAAAATCTGGTGTCTGTGCATGTGTACACACACATACAAACACAACTAGAATATTACTCAGCTATAAAAAATAAAATGAAATCTTGCATTTGTGATACTACGAATGGAAGTTGAGGGCAGTATGCTAAGTGAAATAAGTCAGAGAAAGACAAATACCATATGATCTTATATACTTATAGAATCTAAAAATACTAGTAAGTTCACAGAGAGAACAGACTGGTGGTTGCCAGAGGTGGTGGCAGTGGATGGGCAAAATGGGTGATGGTGGTGAAAAGGTACAAACTTTCAGGTATGAAATAGGTAAGTCATGGTGATGTAATGTACAGGACAGTGGCTATAGTTAATAATACTGTATTGCATATTTGAAAGTCGCTAAAACAGTAAGTCTTAAATTTCTCATCACACACAAAAATTTGTAACTATGTATGGTAACAGATGTTAACTAGATTTACCGTGGTGATCACTTCATAGTATGTACAAATATTCAATCATACCTAAAATTAATGTTATATGTCAATTACACCTCAATTTAAAAAAAAATCAGTGACATTGTTTCTTAAGAGGGATAATATTGTTTAAAAAATGACAAATAGGGAAAAAAGCTGTACCCCTTCTGATGTGATGTGATTTAAAAAAATTCAGACTGCTGTGTTGCTTTAGGCTTGCACAATTTGCTCTATTATACACAAAGGAACCCCATTCAAGAAGAAACTAAAAATCCATTTTTATTAATAGTTTTTTGAGGGAAAGAGAAACAACATATTACATACATGTTTACAAACATTTGCATAAAAAGATTTTTCCTTTCCTTTGAAAAGATATATTTTTCATTTGGCAAAAGATTAGAACATTATTTACCATAAGCAATGAAAGCCAGCACCTTTAGAAACGGTCATATCTTCTATACACTTAGAGGCTACGTAAACTGACACAGAACTTTAGAAGAACGATGAACTAAAGCAGTGTGGTTGATGGTAGGACTGCCCTGTTAGGAGATGGCACGAAAGTTATGAGTGGCAATTAAGAATATGAAATATAGTAATTCCATACTTAGAGGGTCTTACTCTCCAGGAGGAAGAGGAAAAGGAATAGCAAAGAGTGAGAGGGAGAAAGAGCAAGAAGGAGGTTGGTTGGGGGGGAGGGGAGAGCTGTTATTTCGGGGAGGAGGAGCCGGAGCAGTGGAGAACACTATGACAGAGGGAGAATGAGCCCAACGTCGTGTGTCCAAGCAAGCACGGCTCTGCTGCAAGGGTGTTCTCTCTCCGCAGCCCCAGTCTCCGTTAAATACAGTTACCGGCTAAGGATACCAGAGTATGAACAGATTACCTCTCCAAGAAGCTACCAGTTTAGAGCTACCTTGAAGGAGGACGTTTCTCTCAGGTAAGGGCAGTCTTTTCAGAACTTTAAAAGCAGGCTTTTGCTATTTTTGTTGTTGTTTCTAATATACAAAGAAAAAAATACAACAAAGAGGAAAGGACACAGATCAATATCTTTTCTCTCTTTTATCTTAGAGAAAATGTCTTCTTAAACGTTAAGAAATAACAAGCATTACAGAATTAAGCCAGTAACACAAGTGAATTACCTGTGTCAATTAACTAAAAACGGGAAGAGAAACAGATCAATCTTGGCTTTTACCGCTTTAGTGCCTACACAGATAGAAGATAATTAAAACATACAGTATCTTTTTCTTAGGAATAACCTATTTGTTTTCAACAGAGCTTAGATTTTTAAAACCAGTCTTGACTATTCATGGTTTTTGTCCCATATTTTGCATTATAAGCCTCATTATCTTCATTCTAAGGAACATTTTCTTCACTGAACATGACAAAAATCCACACGCTCAAAAATCTCAGTATCTCTATTTTACTACACAATCCATCTGTTACTTTCTTGAGGGTGTTCCTAGGCTGATCTGCAAATGAGTCCAAAACTTGGAAAGTCCAAAAAGATTCTTATTTTTTTAAGAATATTAAGTGATATAAGCTCTGTTATAAAAGAGGGAAGTAAAGTATATCCCCTTAGTCACAGTACTGTTCATCTTGGGCAGAAAAATGAAAACTCAGTGAAAGTAACTCCTTTTTCAAATACTTAGTTTTCCTAAAATTGTAGAGAAGAGGCCAACAATGTAGACATTAAAAAGGTGGGGGGAGGGGGGATGATAGGGTAGAAATTAGTAAGAAAAGCTAAAGATTCTAAGCAGAAAGCTTTTCATTATCATGTAGTATTGAAATTACTCTAAAATTACTCTAAAAAATATCACTCTAAGCCATTTTACAGTAACAGTAACTTCAGTCATATGAGTTGGGCACAGAAACCTGAAGCTATTATGGACAGACATCTCCCCAGCTAAATTTAGCTCTTTAGAGGTCAAATTTCACGCACAGAACCAAAGTTCCTTTCAAGTAATAAAGTAGCAATGACTTAAATACAATACTTATTTACCTATATTTCTATTACAAAAAAAGAATTTAAACCTCCATTTAAAAAATAATCATATATGAATGTGGAAATTAAAAAAACATTTGTTAATGAAGTCTCTACACTATGCTTAAAATAGAAGTTACAATCAAGCAATTTTGAGTCCAACGTTATCTCTATTATAAATACTTGAGTAGAAACTGATAGCCTTTAGATATTCAATCTGAACTCTATCCAAAATGCCAAACCTAAATTTCAGCTTGTTTTAGTACTAATAATTGGTTTAATTTTTCGCATTCAAAATGTAAACATTTATTTAAAAATTATTTTTAAGAGATAATAAAAGTGAGGATTTTTTAAACAGGAAAAAAAAAAGGCAAACAAGGTATGATAAGGTACAATATTTTCCCAACATACAAACAATTCTGAGAACAAAAATTACAAAATCAGCTGTGGCAATTATGGAAATCTGACTTTAAATAGAAATTTTTAAAAAATTTTAACTGTTAAAACTGCATCATTGTTTTATCCAAGTTAATTTTCTCTGACAACTGTACCAACCAGAACTTTCAGGAAAAGACCTACCCTCCAAGATTCATCAAATTAACAAGCATCCAGAAATACAACATTCTCAAATACAAGTACTTCACATTAATGGAAGGCAGAGAGCACTTTATAACTTTAAAAAGGCCAGGTTCTATTTAAATACTTGATATCAGAAGTATGTATAACTGGCCTACTGGTGACAGAAGATATGTAAACTTTTTTGAAAAGAGTCAATTTTTGAAGCTTGTTTTATTTACATCAAGTTATCATGAAATTGTTCACATTTAACATAAGAAGTCAGCTTCCAGTAAGGACTTTATAAAAAGATTTTCCCCATTATTAATCACTTCAACATTTAGTGTTCAGGAACCGGGCCAGCTTTCTTACACATTTAAAAAATCATTTCTGCTTCTTTCTTACACCAGATTTCAATCAATCATGTTGAGATATTTGAAATCCCAAAAGCCTTGTCCACATTTAGTAATAAATTAGATAGTTGTATGGATGTAGCACATCTAAAAAGTATTAAGATCAATTTTTTGAAGTAATAAAACTTACATTTACAAACAAGTGCACTTTAACAGACTCTAAGCTTATTCCAATATGCCACTGTGGAGATTTTGGAAAGAGAGTTTCCACTTTAGAGCAGTTTAAGGTATCCCAGGAGAAAGTTAGACTTATTCCTTCATAACTAACATTCTTCCCTCTAAACCATATCATCCAGTCTAATCACCCAGCTGAGTTTTGAAAACGTCTAAAAGACAAATACAACCTCAAAGGTCAAGAAATGTCCTGTCATGTACTCAAAAACAGCAGAATCTGAAGGCACCACAAGGCAATTACATTGAGGGAAAACACTACGTATATACTCTCTGCTATTTCTGCTTAAAAAAATACAGAGGTGTTTTAACATGTTATTTTATAATCAGAATAGCTAATTAAAATATATTCCTCAAGTGTTTTATTTTCCTATAGGAAAATATTTGTGCATGCTAATATTAGAAGAGCCCTATAAACAGAACTACAAACCTGGTTAAATTCACCTCTGTTCCATTTCGCAGACCACATGAATAGAGTGTATATTTCAGACACATACATCACAATTTTTAAAGAGAAAAGAAAGAAGACTGATAATTAACATATGCCTAAAATGAATGTCTCCCTCACTGTTTTATTAAAAACATATAAAACCAGTGTTCCTAATTTAAAAAAGATATCAAAGATTTATAAAAGATAAACTTATCATGTACTAAATTTAATGTAGAGTTTATTCAAATTATAAACTCCATAGTCCTTAATCCTTAAAAGATCACAAAAAAAATTATTTCTTTTTTTAAATTAAGTAAGCTCAACACCCAACATTGGGCTTGAACTCACAACCCCGAGATCAAGAAGAGTCAGATGCTCTACCAGCTGAGCCAGCCAAATGCCCCTCAAGTTTTAACAATAATCACAGAAAAATCTTTGGGGAAATTATCTGTACAATCAGTGTTAGTCAAGGCTAATCCTGGTCCCTGATTATAAATAAGCAGGTTCTGGTAAGAAATGAAAAAGTAGAATCCAAGTAGAAAATAACCCATAATTTTGGCTGAATCAAATTCTGTTTAATTTCTACCAAAACAGATAACCCACTGTGACTTCTTAAGTCATTTGGATAATCAGTCTATATTTTTTTAGAAAGAAAGAACGAACAGATCCAGTAGAAGAAGTTTCACCGAAGATACTTAGCTTGCATTTCTACCTAAGATTTTTTACTTTGAATCTTTCCTTTGCCATGAAATGAGGCGAAGGAAATTAAATTGAACATGGATGTAATTACAAGACAAGCTAAAACAGAATACTAAAATACCTGTTTTAGATCTTGTTCAAAATAATTGTCTTTTTAAACAAAATCTTTCGTATCTAGAAAGCTAGTAATGACTTATTTCCCAAAGTCAAAAGTATTTCAGTGGTCTCTGTAACAGAGTCTGAGACAGGATTCTAGACAAGAAGCTCATTTGGTGAGGTAATCCCAGGGAGCACTGATAAAGTAATGTTAGTGAGACAGTGAAGAGGAAGAAGAAAATAATACATATTTTAACAGTTTTCTGCTGTGGGCAATGAAGTCCTTTCCCACTGGAAACTCTAGGAGACAATGTGAAACATGCCTCAGAGTATCACCAGAAGGGCAAGGAAGCTAGAGTAAATATCCTCCAACTCCCATCATCATGGCTGAGGGCTGCTCCCCAGGCATTATCTTCCTAGCACTTCCAATCTGCTCTGTGTGTAGGTAAGAAATCCACGGCAGAGTCGCAGGTACTTGCAGGACACTTAATGCATGACTGGAAGGGTGAGAGCCAAGTTGTCTGCTGCAAAGAATTCACTATCAGTAACTCACATACCAAATAATATCTTAAATTTCATTTTGTCAATGTCCCATTACAAAGCGCAGTGCATTTTATATAGCAACAGAAAAGAATGTTAGCCCTTCCAGAAAAGAAAATAGACATCTTCAGAATTAATAAAAGTATGGAGTACTTTAATCCACCAAAAGAGGTCTGTTTTTACCTAAATTAATCAAAGTAGACATGTACAAGAATGATTCCCATTTTTACTGAAGTGCAACATCCCTCACATTTGAATTCAACATACCTTAGTCAGCACCAAAAACAAAACACAGGAGTAATAATATGGTATAGCATCTGTAACAGACTGAAAATTAAAAAACCTGAATTTTTGTCCTCACTTTGATACTAACTAGCCATACAAACTTAGGTTAAGTCATATTATTTGTATGGGCCTGCCTCAGGTTCTCTACCAGTAAAAATAAGGCAATAATGTCTGGCCTACTTATTGTTGAGATTAAGAGGAAAGAAAAAAGTTGTGAAACTTTTTAAAAATTAAAAGTACAATACATTAAATAAGGTATCTTACTATTTTCACAAAAAAATCAAAGGTGGAAAGGAGTTATATTATTCAATTCTAACCCATGTTAATAAGGAAATAAACTCTGCTCTAGGAAAGAAGAGTGACTTGTTCCAGGAAATCAATGGCAACTTGCTGGCAAATCTGAAAATGAATTCCAGTGAAAAAGAGTTCACAGTATCTTTCTACTTGAGAGTTAGCTGAATATGTCACTCAGGCAAGAATCAGCTAAAACTGATTTTAATTGTTTTTAAAACTTTATACCATTTTTAAATGCCAGTAAACATCAAAAGATCCTGCAAAATATGAGCTGAGAACCATGGGATGGATCACTTACACTAGCATTCATTTCATCTAGCCCTACAAAGAGCCTAGGAATATTAAATTCTACCATCTTTTAAAATTAGTAAGGAAGCTGGTTTCCACAATTGAAAACTGAAAATGGAAAAAGCCAATTAAAACAGTGTTTCCAATTAAAAGGTTTATGCTTTCTTGGCCTTAAGAAAACACTCCATCTGAAGATTGCCTTTTGTTCTCCTTGCTTTAAAATTCATCAAAATTGGAATAAATACAGCTGAACATCTACTATGTTATATTTGAATGGATAAACTTTAAATGGAAAGAAAACTTCTTAGAAAAAAATTTCCATTTATAAAATTGTTAAGCTAAAAATGCTTTTATTAAAATCTAGTCCAACAGTCTAAGCATTTAATTTAAAAAACTCACCAAACTGTCATTCATGCCATTTGTATATTATTCTAGGGTTTTTAGTTTTCATATTTTAGTACTTTTTACTTAAATGTAGATAACATCACATTCAGAGAATATTATGATCAGAAAAATTAAAATATTTTCCAAAAGCTGCACTGGCAGATGTAAAGACCAGAACTCAGGTCTTGCTCATAGCCAAGTACACTTGACCTTCAATAGCTTAATAATGGTATTTATATGCTCTTTGGTTTCATTATTAGGATGACAGGAAAGAAACAGGACTATAACTAGTAAAGTTACAACCTCACTATACAGTATGAAATATACATTTGAACATAACTTACAATTTATAATGAAAAGCCAATTGTATTATATTATGGCTTTCAAAATCAGAAGAACTGGCTTTTAAAGTTTTTTCTATTATCTTATAGTATGAAGGCCAAAACCTTCTATTAGAATTAAACACACACACATATATAATTAATGTGATACATCTTGGGCACAAGCCACTCTGAAATTCCCAGAGAACCTTTAAATAAATGACAAATCTAAAACTCTAAAATTATTCACATAGTACCCCAAGGAGCAGCATGTATCAATAAACTCAGATAGGCAAACAAATTCCATCCACAACAGTGACTTTGAAAAGGCAGAAGTCTCAGTTACCGGTATTACCAAATGTAGAGCACAGTCAGTGATCACAGTGTGACACTCCACTCAGTTGTATTTACAAGGTAAAAGAGATAGAAGGCAGAATGTATCTGCCAGCTCCTCTTGGTTCCCTTCCTAATATTCTGACATTAACAGGTAAAAAATAGCAAGCTCCTTTAATACACTCTTCTGCTACAGATATGGCTCTGTTTTGATGTTCAAGAAGCACCTGTTTAAGAAAGTAAAGTCACTGATTTGAAGACCAACTTAAATTCATTTTAGTAAATAGAAACTTCTAGCTTGTATTTAAATGTTTTAACTAAAACAAAAGTATATTTTTATTCTAAAGGTCCACTGTTCCACCACTAACAAGTAACAATCATCAATTTATAATCTATGTTGAAAGTTAGAGTTAAATGATCAAATTGATTTTTATTTAAAAATTATTGGCATTAATAGTTTTATACACATGAAATAAATTCCATTTTATTTGTACTAATTCCATTAGCTTTTTTTCAGCTTGGTGTTCCATAATTTTAGATAACACCAATAATATACCCAGGTGATGCTGATGCTGACAGCACAGGATACTACTCTGAAAACCACTGATCTAGCTTTTGAGGACTTCCAATGTTTTTTAAGGACACAGCTTATCTGCATTTGGAAATTCTCATATAGAACATCAAATGTAGAACCGGAAACTTCCATTTCTTAATTTTTCCATCTAGAACAACACAGAACAATTCTATTCCTTCCTACACATGGCAGTCACCCAAATATTTGAAAACAAAACAAAACACTCCCTCTCTTTAGATCTATCTTCTCCAAAATGAGTATTACCAATTTCTTTGATTGTATCCCACTCTCCTAGCACTCAGGCCTTTCATCATTCCAGATGCCTCCCTATGAACACTATAGTTCATCATGTCCCTCTTAATATGTGGCCCTTAGAATTTAACACAATAATATTAAAGCTTTAGCCCGAATGTCAGAGTGCATGCCTGCCAATCAGTAATAGTTCCCTAACCACATTACATCTTTCAGCAACCATACCATAGTACTTCCCAACTGATCCAGAGTAAATGAGAACAGAAGAGTGTAGTAACTTTTCCATCAACTTAAAGTTGTTCAAGCTAAATAACTCTTTTATTCTCAGTTTATGTCCTTCCTAAATATTGGGGATTGGGGCTACAGGGCTAAATATTAAGGGACAGTGATGGAAGATGGTAGTTATTTTTCCAAAGTCTTTACATGGCAAAAGAGAGTCTCGCATTTCACAGATTCTATTAAATCACTGGTTTATGTCCAAGAATACTCAAGGACAAAGGTTAATCTCATCCATCCTCTAGTACTGTGTAGGTAGCCAAGTGCTTAGAATAATTTCTATAATTTGAAACAACTAATCACAATCTCATCACTCCTTTGATTAATTTATAGCAGCAAAGCAAACCTCCCAGTGGGATTCAGCAAATAAAAGGGCTTCAAAGTGCTTTAAACACTAGTTCCTAAGACTTCCTATTTTTCTTTACCCACTTCCCATTTCCCTTTATAATTTTAAATAACATTCAAACCCAACCAAGTAGACTACATCAAATTAAGAGAGGGTTAGAAAAGTAGAAACTTACAATCATTTGTTGCAGTTTAAATTGCTAGACAATAATTTGAACTATAAGTAAACTATACCATCTAGGACAGGGGACAGTAAACCATGGCCCATAGACCATATCCGGCTGTCTTTTTGTGTAAACAGAGTTTGGCGGTTCAGTCAAACAACAGCCACACCCATCTGTGTACCCATTGCCTGTGGCTGCTTCTGTGTTACAATGGCAAAGGTGAATAGTTGAAACAGACCATATGGCCTAAAAAACCCAAAATATTTAGTATCTGGTCTTTCACACAAAACACTGGCCAACCTCTTATCTAGAGCAATGAACTACTGACTACTAAAGAAAACTTTGTGACCTGCAACAATAATCAGTGACTAACTCAGGACCGACCACCCATACTGGAATATCTAAATATGAATATTGGAATATCTGAATAGTCCTTTATCCTACTCTGTATGAAGATTTGTTGCCCACCCAAGACAAAGCATTCACTTACCTGCTCACTGAGCTAATCTTTAACATACATGTGTCAAGGACTCACTAGTAGAATAGTGAAGAATCCATGAACATACTGCTCTGTGCAATCTACGGTTAAAAAAAAAGTTGCTGCAAGTAACTCGAATGCATGTAATAAAGAAGAAACTGTACAGAACCACAGGATAATTTCCTTTACATTTTAGATTTCAAATACAAAACACTTTTAAGGCACTGAAAAGTAGAAAAGCTTAAGTTCAACAATTTAGGTAATATTAACTGCATTAAATAATGCAAATTAATTTCCCTTTTGTGTTAAAAAAAGACTCATTTTTATATTTGTAGAGTTGAAATCAAGATAAAACATCAAATCTAATTTCATCATGTAGCTTTTTAACATTATAGAATGTGCTTAAAAGATCACCCCACATTTTACAGATGACAATGTCTCAATAAAACATGAAGTATTTATGTAAGAGAACTAATTATTGGCACAGATAGAACTAGAACTCAGTACTCAACTCTCACTTTGGAACTCTTTCTACTTCATGATTGCGTATGAAAGACATGCTCATATTCTAGAAAAGGGTGGACTGATGTTGAAATAGTCTAGAGTTTTAAATGTACAGTAAACATATTCACAGGGGCATATAGCCCACTCAGCCTAAGCAACCCTCTTGTGTTTTTTACTAATCAATCAACTACAAAATCAGAGAAGGAAAAAAACTGATTGATGGTAAAGCCACTTATCAGAATGATGAAAAAGAACTGCCAATTATATCCTTAACAAATGGTCAAAAATTTAAAAAAATAATAATCAACAGTGGAGAAGGGGCAGTATGATGGATACTCACGTATTGCCAATTTGGTACAAACTTTCTGAAGGGTAATTTGGCCATATTTTAAAGTGCCTAAAAATTTCTCACCATCGAAACCAATTATCCCATTCCCAGGAATGTAACCTAAAGAACTAATCTATTATAGAGTTCAAATTTTACAATTTTATGAAGATGTCCATCCCACTATTATTTATAATTGTGAAATATTAGAAACAATCTAATATCCAAAGAAAGAACTGGTTCAGTCAAGGTGTATGTATTCATACAATAAAATATTAGGCAGCCATTTTTTTTTAAATCACATTTTCAAAGACATGGGAAGTACTTAGGAAGTTATAAAAAGTAGGGTATACAACTATATGGTCAGTATAATCTCAATTTGTTATTATGCACACACACAAACACATATACACACTCATACATATAAATAGCATAGACAAAGACTGAGAGGAAATACAAAAAATATTAACAGTGTTATCTCTGGATAGTGAAATTGCAGATTTTTTTCTCTTCTTTATCCTTTTCAGTACTTTCTGAATTTTCTATTATAATCATGTATCAGTTTTATACTCAGAAAATAATAAAAATTCACTGTAGTCAATTTTGAAATTTTTATAGTCTATATAATAAATAAGGAATAAATATTTATAGTACTCAAAAGTATACCTAAGTGATGGGAAATAAATCATTAATATGTAAGAGTATAATTTCCACACATGTATAGGTGGATAATTTTGAATCCAAAAGATAACATTATTTTTTATTTTTTCTCAATTCTTGAGTATAGAAAGTTGATATTTAGTAAACAAGAAATGCAAATCTTTAAATAAAATTGGTGCAAGGCGTCTAAAAATTGTGCTATTCCGGCATCACACTGAAGATACAAATGCTCTCCAATGTAACGTAGATATCCAATGTTAGACTGAAATAGATATAACCTACTACATGCATGGTGGCCAATAATTACCTAATCAGATTATATATATATTTTCCCCCCAAAGTGACTAGAAATGATCTATGCTAAAAAAAGAAATACAACACCATACCATTATTTTAGTTGGAAGAGCCGCACCAAAAATCATGACAAAAACTTTGTAGAACTGTAAGAAAATCCAGTGGTTTTTTGTTTTGTTTTTGTTACTGTTAATGACTTCTTGCTAAAAATTTAAGTAAGAGAGTCAAATTGTTTAAAGCACTAAAAAAGCACAGCAGTAGTATACAGTCTGCAATGATTTGAAAATCACTAAGAACACTCTTCAATATTTCCTCATTTGCAGACTACTGCCTATCAAACACGATCTTTGAAGGAAAGGACTATATCTGTTCTTTTACCAATCTTGAATTTATATTCTATTATAATATAGTAATGACACAAAGTGATGTCACACACAAAAAGCCAAACTGTAGGTAATTTTAAAAGCTAACTTCAAAATATGATTCTAATGTCTGTGATAAAAAAATCACATAAATATGTAAAATATAAAATACATCCTAACATAGTTTTTACATGAGCTGAAGTTTACCACTTTTAACATAAAAATTCTGAGATGGAATTCATAAAAAAACAATTTTCTAGGTACCACAGAGCAATAAGTTTAAATCAGACTATTTTGAGTTGTGTAGCCCTTTATTAGCAACTAAAATAGAAGGTATCTGTTGTACAACACGGGTAGTAATTGACTATAACTGGAGATTTATTATATTCTAATACAGATCATTTATAAATGCAATTTCTTTATTAAAAAGCTTCCACCCTTTTTTTGTTTGTTTGTGTACAATTTGCAAAACTATTCTGAAAGCGGAATATATGTGCACAAGTCTGCAAAGAGTGCAAATTTAGGATATGGTAAATGCTTTACAAGTTACTTTCCAAAAACTGTCTGCCACAACTGGGCCTTTACATTGCCGTCTTTTTTGATCAAAATATTTTGATGCCAGCCTTCCTTCCACTGCCCTAAACTATAAAGCATTTTTTAATGAGTTGAAATTAAGGAAGGACTACACCTACTAGAAAAGAAGAGAAGAAAGTTCTATTAGTTTGAGGTTTCAGAATCCCCCCAAACCAGGACCAGTATCTTGGTAAGGGCTAGGCGGGGACCCCGGACAGAGAATGAGTATGTGCAGGTGGCATCCCTGAGGATTCAGAGCTTCAGTGGACCGTGAGTGCTCCCGCTGCATAACTCACTGAGCTGTCTTGCCAGTTTCTACACTGGCTTGACTGGGCATAATTCAAAAAGGAAAAGCTCATATTCATTCCATTCTTCTGGAGCTCTGTGATAGCCTAGGGGGGGAAAAAAAAACTGGTTACGACAGACCTCATATAAAAAGTAAATACCTCTGTGTTGGTGTCTTAACTTTGTCCACTTCACAGCTGAAGCCTAGATTTTTTACTCTTCTCTTGATTTGTTTCTTGAGCTTCTTTTTATACATTATTAAACAGGAAAAAGGAGTTCCTTACTTTATTCTCTCAAAGAATTTCCCCTAATCTGACTTCTTGATAAAATATCAGTCATCTCCCACCCTACCCTTGTTATATTTAACAAAGCCACTTCAAGAAACATGGACCTTTCTCTCTTTTCTCTAAACCAAATCATAGCCACTTCTGTCATGAAATCCTGGTCTCTTCTTTGTCTAACTTTGACTAAATATGAAATATATATAAATTAATTTCCAGATCTAAGGGGTAAACCACAATTTTTACTTTATTTGTAGATTGGTTCATCATTTATTTTATTAAAATTTTATTTGATCCAATCTAAATTTCTAATTTAGGAAATTAGTGTAGCTTACCTAGTTTAAATTTCAAGAATTAGTTTCAGCCCTGAACAGGCTTTACTTCCAGTCAATACTGCTTAAAAGAAATCATTCCTAAAAATCCACAATGTACTATCTTTCAAATTATACTGAACTAACACTGTAGGGTAGGTTCCTACCCTGCACTATTCTAGACTATCACTACCTTCTCCATTATTTCTCTGCCTCCCCAAACAATGAAGGCATTATTGCTTCCTCCTCCCATTCCTGAATATACACACACTTTCTTCTCTATTAAAAAGTCTCACATTTTCTTTTAGGAAAGCCATATTGTTTTGTTTATTACAGGAAAAATGAATATTATTATCTCTTTCAAAAATCCAGCTACCCAAAACTTCTGCCTCTTACTATTATTTACATGAAATACTGTTTTTGTTGTAAAGAGAAAAATATAACACACGATCTGTCTCATGTTACTAAATTATGAATATCTGAAGTTCAAGAACAGAATTTTCCATTTATTTTTAATAAAGTCGAGAACATTAAATAAAACCAAAAAATTAATAAGGTTACTTATTACCAAGGGTGGGTTTGATTTATATTTGTAAAGAACATATTGGAACTGGCTGTGAGTCAAGAGAAAAAGTAGGTTTCTATTCTAAATAATTTTTCTGTATTTAAAAGAAAGTACCGACCTATCTCCCAGTAACAAATAACTTTATTCCTGTGAGCAAAATAACAGAAAGCTAAATTATCTTAAAGATACTAGGAAAAAAAAGTTACCTAAAAGCAATGTTCATTATAAGGTATCACAGATGATAACAATTAAGACATTTTGCAACATCACAGGATCAAATGCTAGAAATCAAGATTTCCTAAGGATACTCACATTTAATAACACCCCAATGGGATGTCTTCCACATATAGTATTATGGTATTTCTTCAAGTAATTGCTAAAAGATACAGGGTCTAGTTGTTCTATAATACTCATACCCTAAAAAAAGAAGAGAAAAAGAAAATGAAAGAAAAAGTACACAATTTATTATTTCCTAATTACATTTTAAAACTGTTACTTAGAGCTAAACATAATTTTTCCATTAAGGAGAAGTAAAGAAAATACATTAAATAATCTTTGTGAAATATCAAACTCATTCATCAAAAGTAATCTCATTATGCTTAGCTCCCAAAAATATGTACACTTGATTAACAGAAAACTTTCAATCCTCAGTTTAGTTTTTTCTGACCTCCTGCTATGTTTCTACACCACCATCACCAATTACCACTTAGCTCACAACCCTTAACATTTCACAATTTTACATTTTTCTTCTATAAATGTATTTACAAAAGTAAATCTATTGCAAAAATTAACTTTGCTATATGGCAGGGTTTTTTTCTCAAAACCATCATATTCCTCCTACCACTGGCATAAATAGTTAAGAGTTTACTGCAACTTAGCTAATTCCATAACATACACTTAAATAACAGTGTGCAAGGCATTCTGAATTATCAGTACATGATAAAAAGAAGATACCACTAAGAAAAATGTTAACATAGTTTTAATTAACTTAAAGCTCATAAAAGATAAATGTTTAAGCAAAATAGGCCTTTTATGAACTTTTTAAAATAAAGTATTGGCCTGTCTCCCAGTAACAAATAGCTTTATTCATGTAAGCAAAATAATGGAAAGCCAAATTATCTTAAAAGCTTTTTATCTCTTGGGGTACTTGGGTGGCTCAGTCAGCTGAGCGTCTCTTAGTTTTGGCTCAGGTCATGATCTCAGAGTCCCGGAAATGGGCCTGGCCATGGGCTCTGCACTCAGCAGGAAGTCTGCTTGAGATCCTCTTCCTCTGTCCCTTTCCCGCCCTCCCTTCCCGCTCATGCTCTCTCAAATAAGAAATCTTTAAAAAAAAAAAAAAAAAGAAGAAGAAAGAAAGAAACCTTTTTATCTCTTTATACTTTCAATTGGAATGCTTTATTTTTAAGATTTTAATTCAGGATCAAAAAATTTTAGGACTACTATTAAAACAACCACTATGACTTGGACATTTATTCATACTAAATTCCATACCCTGCAAATGCATTCAAATAATGTGTTCATAATACAGTAATATAGAGCAATTTTAATCAAGCAAATAAATCAATGATTCTCACTCTTTCATTCACCAATTATCTTACCTTGTTTCTTATTCAGGTAAAATGTTTTACATTTGTGTTCTATAAACCAGATTAACATATTCTGAGAGAAATGTAAATGGTGGTTTAACTAGGGAATCAACTGATAAATTTTGTGTGGTTTTTAAATTATATTTCAATATGTTTTAAAACAACCGCAGTGGAAAAGCATCTAGAGTAATCAGATGAACACTCATCTGAAAAATGATAGTAATCAGTAGGTGATATAAAAATACTGAAGTGGTGGCATCAAAATTTAATTTTATAAAGAACCTGTTTTCAGAGCATTCAAGTCATTCATAAACATCATCATACTTTCCTGCAAACAGGAAAAGACAGGTATGTGCATGTAATCAACTTTCAATTGACTGCACATCAATTAGCCACTCTAGACTTGTCCACAATCAGTGTTTAATGCTAAGCTGTTTCCCTCTGCAAACTAGGAGACTTCCAAGTCAATAGTCTCCAGTGACATTTGGTGCAAATTCAGAGAAATATGAACAAACTTAAAAATTAAACCTAAGATAAATAATTAGTACCATAATTCTGGTTCAAAGAATATCACAAAATATATTTCTAAACCAAGCAGTAAGGCAGAGATGGAGTTACACAAATCTCTTCCCCACATATGGATAATCAAGATATAACTCCCTAAAAATGAAGGAACTAAGGCATAAATAAGGTTAAAAGCTTGCCTCTGAATTTCTAATCTGAGGTTCTTTCTCACTCACTAGTCTGCTTCATGCAGCATAAGAGACATACTAACAATTCTTTAAATACTCTCACAGCTATAATTGGTACACACATTTTAAGAGAACTTTTAATGTTCTTGGATGAAGTCTAGGACAGCTTACTTTAAATAGAACTCTACTCATTAATATATTATGTGACACTGAGGTTCTGAGGTACGTGTTAATGTTAAAATCTTAAAGTACATTTTGAACAAACTTACCACATTCATATGCTGACATGAAGAATTCAAAGACAGGAAAACTAATGATCAAATTTGTTAAAAACAAAGAATTCAAGAAATTTCATATAGAAAGATATAAAATAAAGTTATGAATGTAGAGAAGACACTACTAAATAAAGTGTTTGAAATTAAGATATAATGGTTAAATGACAATGGGGGAAAGAAAAAATTGAGATGATGGAAATTAAGGGATAAAATTTAAATATTTAATCCCCTAAAGTGTATTATGTACCTACTAGGGCAAGAATCAATTCCACTACAATCATTCTCTGACAAATAAAGATAATGAACAAGTATGCAGTTTTATAAAGAAGGGATATAGAGAAAAAATAAGGCTTTTCTCAAGAGTGAAATTCTCCAATTGGAAAATTCACAAAGTATGCAAACTATAGCAATAATCATAATGAGAGACAGGGCATCTATTAAGTAATACAGAACACTGGCAAATATACTTTTGTATATATTTATATCTTAATATTAACAACTTTTAAATCATAGTTACCAAAATTTCAAGAAGATGAAAATGTTAATTTGATACTACTGCCAACAGCCAAAATTCCAAGATGAAGAAACAAAGTACTTCCCCACTAAGCTTAGTTAACTCTTCTATTACTTAAAATACTTGATCAATGAATCTGAAGTCCAGGTGATGAAAATTTTACCTACGGCCTAGCATATTGAGAATCTGTTCACATGAACTTAAATCCAATATGAAGCAGTGAAGATCTAAGATAAAAAGCGTTATCATAAACACCAAAAGCCAATATCCATCATGATTTGGGTTTCTGAGAAATTTAGGGGCTTCAGCAAGAAATCCTCAGATTGAAAGCTAATTCCGTACTGTGAGGGGGAACAAGAGCAGAGGGAATCCATCATTATGCTGAATCTCTAAGCAACGAGTGAAAGCTTGTAATGTTAAATTCCAACTGACAATTCTAAACTGAACAATTTTAACTTATAGAGCTGCAAATTCAGGACTCTGATAAGACAACAAAGATCTTCCCTTTTAAAAAAGTATATATATAGGGACACCTGGGTGGCTCAGTTGGTGAAGCGTCTGCCTTCAGCTCAGGTTATGATCTTAGGATCCTGGGATCAAGCCTGAATTGGGGCTTCCTGTTCATCAGGGAGTCTGTTTCTCCCTCTCACTTCCCCTCTATGCTCTCTCTTTCTCTCAAATAAATAAGTAAAATCTTCTAAAAAATTTTTAAAAGTTTGTACATTATAAAATATTTAATTTAAATTTAATTTTAAATACTATCGCCAGAAGCAATCTCCATCTATAGTAACAAACACACACACAAAAAAAACAAAACTATTTTAGAGGAGTTTAAGAAATTAGAACTAGAACCATAGGTCTTTTTATTATGAACACTTAATTAATCACCATATTATCTTGTGAGTAGGCCTCATTTTTTAAAGTAAGGATATATATTTATGTTGGAGAGATGGATGTACATTTAGGTGGACAAGGTGGGAAAAGGAAATATTCTGTCTGCTTTTGGTAAGAGGCATCAAGAGAAAATCTTACAGTCAAAGAAATTTTATGGGAAAAAAAAAATCACCCTAAAGATAGCAGTGCTAAGAAGCAATATATTAATAAGTAGCTATCTTAAAAGATGATATTATAAAACCTTATACCAAAGACTACTAAAGAAACTATTGGCTTGAGTTCAAGAAAGAAGTATAAGTACACAAATCTGAACAATTTCACTTTCAAAAGAGTTGAAAGAAAGAACGGTAGCTGAAGTTCAAATTAAATGAAGTGACTACTAATAAATTTGGAAGGAAAACATATTGTAAGGATAACTACAATGACATTTTCAGAGTCTCTTTGCCAAATCATAAATAATTTGGCAATGTCCATAATGAAATATTGGTCTATATCAAAAGTGGCCCGGAAAAAAAAAAACAAACATGATTATGTGATATATATATATAAAACATATATGTATGTACTTATGTACGGTTAATGTTTCCAGTATGTAATATCAAAAGTTCACAAAAATGAATGTCTTAAAATATGTTCTGCTTTGTAATTACTGAAATTACAAAGTTCTAATTACCAAAAACATGATCAGCAGCCAATACTAATATAACACTTTTAGAATCTCCTGTAACTAGTTACTTTTTTTCCCCACTTACAACATTTGGAAGATCCAGTTTATTTTCCTATATATTTTTCTTTACATATTTTTTTTTCATATAACTCCATTCCAAGATCGTCAAATGCTAGAGACGTAATTATTTTGTAGTAAGAGGAACAGCTATTTTTATTTTGCTTTGGAACCTAGAAACACTTTACTTATTTTAGTAACTCTATTTAATAAGACTTTTCTGATAACAAAAAAAGAGCTAAAACTAATTAACATACTAATTTTGAAAAGACTATACCTAAGATTTTATACCTAAATAATTTTTCATCCTATCAAACTTTCAAAATGTGTAATGATTACAATTCAGAACTGATAACATGTTTTAATACTTTATACAGAGAACACTTCCAATTATATTTGCTCTGAAAAGACTGCATATAGAAACTAAGATACTGGTTCTCGAATGAAATTATTTATAACATAAAATGGCACTTTAGAAAAGGAATATACAGAGGGATAGTCACCATTTGGTTATACTAATCAATTAAGAAAACACGTTATATAAGAGCTTAATAGTGAGTGTACATATATATATAAAAACACATATATATAAACATACATACATGACTATATGTATAGACCTATCCACTCTTATTATTTTAATCCACTTTAACCCCCAGAAGTGACTTACAACTTGAATTAACAACATGCTAATAAAAGAACAGAATACTTACGAACCATTTGAAAATTCTATATATAAACAGAAAGGGACCACAAAAATCTGACTCCAAGTCAAATATTATATCAAATATTAAATTCAAATGTGTTAACAAGAAGCAAATATTTAATATTCAGAAATTATATTCCAGACTAAATAAAAATTTAAAAATTATGCCCTGATTTTGGACATCTAAAGTAAGGTAAATCAGATGCAGATTTAGAAGTCAATATTAAACTTACTGGTTCTGTGTACCCTTTTTGAGCAAAAATTTCTAATTTCAAAGACTTAGAAGCTACCAAAAAAGGCAATAACTATAGAATTATGAGAATCCTGCCAATGGGTAATTGTTACCCTTTTTGTTCTGCCCCAAAGTAGGAAACCAAGGTCTATCTGTCTAATAAAAATATACCTCAAGAAAGGTAAGTAAAGCTAGTCCTCTTAATATAAGCTATCAATATAGCATTAGAAGAAAGGCTAAAAGAATAGTTAAGTATGGATGTTTATATATAACACATAGAATAATTAGTAAAATAATACTAAAGTGTTTAAATGTGCCCACAGTTCTAAAGACTTCCAAAGGATGCTATTATGTTCAGTGACTTCAGAGTACCAGATAAACTAATACTTTAGAGAAAACACCTCTCTTAATTCACGGATTTACAAATTTTTACATGTGCAAAATTAAATGCTGCCTAATTAAAGTTGGCAAATGATTTAAAGAGCTGAACAGAAAGCAAGAGGAGATAAATAGGAAATTTCTTCTACTCAACAGATTAGAGGCCATCGCAGGACAGTGCAAATTCACCTACAAAACAAATTTAGGAATAAAAAGATGTTGGGACTCTTTCCACACTACCTGAAGGCACATCTCCAGGGGCACTATGGGCAAGTCTACTTTGAAAAAGTCCCATGGGTGACTGAAATTGTAAAGACAAAGTTAAGGATTACTATAAGTAGACAATCTCTCTGACCATCTACATGTCTGTTACTTAACTCCAGACCTCTTGAACTTATTCCAGACCTCTTCCCCAGGCTTACAACCAATACAGTCAATTCTGTAGCAGAGCCCTTCTGAATGACCTCCAAAGTAATGTAACTAGGGGTGCCCGAGTGGCTCAGTCTGCTTCTCCCTCTTCCTCTGTCCCCCCGAATCTTGTGCTCTCTCTTTCTCTCTCAAAAATAAATAAAATATTTTAAAAAATAAAATAAAATAATGTAACTACATCATTTCTTTGTACTTACATGCATTTCTTACCCTGGAATATAAAGCCCTACATTATCCGGCCTCTGCCTATCCCTCTTGCCACAGGTGGTACCACTCTTATCCTTATCTACCATACTCTTGCAACACCGGCCTTTTTTTTTTTTTTCTTCCCCTTCACACTCAGCCTCTTTCCTATCTTAAGGACTTCGCACAGGCAGGTCCTTCTGTCCAGAATGCTCTTTCCTCTGATCTTTACTTGGTTTGGTCCTTCTTATCTCTATCGCAGTTTAATGTTTCTCCTCAGGGCAGTCTTTCTCCAACCACTTAACCACCAATCACTTGAATCATTTACTATTTCAAAATCCTTTCAATATTTTCTGTACAGCACACATCACTTTTGGAAACTAACATATATATATATATTTATAAATATATGTTACTTGTTTTTAACGAGTAAGGATATATATATGTATATACGTTTATTCTAACAGGAGGAGATACATTAAAAAAAAGAGTAAGGATATATATGTATATGTATATGTATATGTATATACATATATATCCTTACTCTTTTTTTTTAATGTATCTCCTCCTGTTAGAATAAAAGTTCTGTAAGTAAGTGTAAGTAAGAGTAAGTGTGTTTACTGCCCTAACACCAAGGGTGCCTAGAACTATAAATGCACTAAAAAATAATTGGCAAAATGAAAATCCAAATGCCAACTTGACATCTCCACTTGGATATCTTAAAGGCAACAGCAAATATAACATATCCTTAATGTGATTTATGATTTCCCTACCTCCTAAAATATCAGTCCTATCTTCTTGGGCTTTAAATCTAAGTGAACAGTACCAATACCCAACCAGCAGCATAAGCCAGACATTTAGGAGTTATTCTTGATACTTCCTTTCCCAGCAAGTTCAATCAATCTCTAAGTCCCATCATCAATTTGTCTCTTATATGTACTGATTATATCCACTCTGTCCCTCTCTTCCACCATCACCACCCCATCCACTGTCTGAATTACCATTTGTCACCTGGATTACCAAAATGGTCTACCCATTTTTCCTTTGACCTCCCTCCTGTGGTCTGCCACCTGTGACACTGCAGCTGTACGAGCTATTCAAATACAATCTGATCTTACCATTTTCCTATTTAATATCCTTTAAACAGCCTGTTCTAGGAATGCCTGGGTGGTTCAGTCAGTTAAGTGTCTGTTTTGGGTTCCCGTCACAATCTCAGGGTCCTGGAATTAAGCCCCGTGTAGGGCTCCCTGCTCGTGTGTCTCCCCCTCCCTCTGTCCTGCTCGTGCTCACACTCTCTCTAATAAATAAAAATAAAATCTTCAAAAAAACAGGGATGCCTGGGTGGCTCAATCAGTTAAGCCTTTATCTTTAGCTCAGGTCATGATCCCAGGGTCCTGGGATTACTGCATCAAGCCCCTTACTCAGCGGAGATCCTGCTTCTCCCCTCTGCCTGCCACTCCCTCCCACTGCTTGTACATGCACACGCTCTCTTTCTCTCTCTAACAAAAAATAAAATAAAACCCTTAAAATAAATAAAATAAACAGCTTGTTCTAGATCTCTAGCTTCATTTCTCACCACTACCTCCAGCCCATTCATCCACCAATCCACTCAACAATTGCATATATTGAGTACCCAATGAAAGGCTGATACAAAATGGACAAAGATCCTGATCTCATGAAGCTTACAGTCTAATAGGAGAGATTATCACCAAACAAATCAACAGATAATAAGTCACACAGTAATTAATACTTAAGTAGGGTAAGGTCATGGAACAACTGTTTACTGTAGGGGCATAATGGAAAACTATGGGTACATTTTTGGGTTGTCCCAATAATTAAAAGATACTAGTGGGTGGTATCCAGGCATGCTGATTGTCCTATAATACAAGATAGTCCCACACACAAATAATTGTTCTCATCCCATAACACTCTTGATATGTCTACATTGGTGAAAAACCTGGGCGTGTGGGTGGCTCAGTGGGTTAAGCATCTGCCTTTGGCTCAAGTCACGATATAAGGGTCCTGGGATCGAGCCCCGCATTGGACTCTCTGCTCAGTGGGAAGCCTGCTTCTCCCTCTCTCTCTCTGCCTGCCTCTCGGCACTTGTGATCTCTCTCTCTCTGTCAAATAAATAAAATCTTAAAAAAAAAAACCTGCTAATAATTATCTAGACCCTTAACTCTATTTTATACATAAATACTAATAAGTTTTACATGGTTTTAATATACAGATTTCCAAGGAATGGCCATATTCATATAAAGTAAGGGAAGGCTGTACTTTGTTTAGTTTACAACTTTACTAGGAATTGCTCACCATTTTGGAAAATCAAGTCACCCAGCAATGCACCTTAGTAATATGAGTCACAAACATACCTGTTTAGGTTTGGATTAATAGCTGTTATAGTAATGATACAATGTGTAAGCATCTACTTCATAGTGTCTTCTAATATAGTTAGAATTCGGGCCCTTATAGTATTAAAAATTTATTAGTTTATCATAAATTACTTTCTCCTTATTTCTTTCTCATATTACACTTAGGGTATTCACTTAATTTAATTATGTATATAGGAAGATTATATTCATTATTTCATTCACTTGAAAAGTATTTACTGAGCACCTACTAATGTTCTAATCACTATTCTAAGCACTGTGGATACACTGGAGAACAAAATAAATATCCTGACTAACAAAACTATAATAAATGAGTAGGATATTTAGTTTGTTGAAAGAAAAACTGCAGCACAGTAAGGTACGTTGGGAATGCTAAGAAGGTGGAGTGTATGATGCAAAATTAAACTGGATAGTCAGTGCGTCTTGCTGGGAAGGTAAAGCTGAGCAAAGCCACAAAGTCACACAGTTACATACAAAAAGGGCCAAAGCCCTAAGGTAGGCACATCTATATCATCCTCACAGAACAACAAGGAGAGTATGTGCCCTAAGTAACTCTTACAGCTCCATATAGGAATAGCTTCTAAGTCTGTTCAACGACTGCACTGAAAGTTCCATTAAGTGAAAGACAATGTTTTATCTTCTTAATGTCTTCAATACTTCACAAAATACCAGACACACAGGAGACACCCATTAACCACTTGCTACATGAAGAAAACAAATGATGACATAATCAGAAGTTTTCTGACGCGACTGAGAATTACGCCTCAGAAAAGTAAGATGAGAACTAGAAGCCAGGAAAGGATTAAATGATTGATGTGACATCATAAATCCAAAAGAAAAGTCAGTAGATTAAGTCCAAACAAAATTCGAAAGGTAAAAGTATTAGGCTATAATTGGATCTAAGTAACAAGATAAATTTAAATATGATAAAATCTACATATAATAAAATCTCCTGAGTAACTAAATTTGCATTCATTCCATTTGGCTTTTAATAAAATATACAAGATATAACCTACCTATGGTTTTAGATCCAGATTCCTCACTAAAATGTTTTATCTACTTTAGACTAAATAGTCTTGTACTAAAACATATGCATAAACTTTTCAAACAGTGGTAAAGTTGATTTCAACATATCACAGACTTAAAGTCTGACAGATTTAAAGACAATTTAGAGACCATCTATTTCAAGTCTCATCTTTGAGATGACAAATTGAAGACTAGAGAACTGAAATGATCTGTCAAAAGTCAAAGCCAATAAGTGATAAACCTCCTATATTTAATATTCTGTTTATAAGTTTAAAAACACAAAATGACCTGCATGACTTATCAAATATGAAAACAATTACTCCAACTACCATACTAGTTTAAGGAAAATGACAGCAGGATTCAGTGTCTGTTGTACTACCGGGCCAGATAAGAATACAATCATATTTTTAAATTCTCTACTTAAACAACAAAATGAAATGCCATTTAAGAAAATCCAAATGGCCAAAAAATATAATAATAAAATAAACTTAGAATTTGCTACGGTTGTTTCTGCTTAAAAATAAGTAATGGCATTAGTATCCTGTCATCCCTAAACCTGAAACACTCCCCCAAATAGCATCTAAAAATCTATATTTCTTTGTCTTACTAATCAAATAAAATTAAGATAAAGGAAATTTCAACTAATAGAAAAGGGATTATTTTATAATCAATATTCATATGATTGTAAATTATATTTTGCACATTTAATTAAATAAAGACAGGGAAAGAATTATTAGTCCACTATATATTTCAACATATTAAGTCTTGAATCACTAATCTAAAATCAAAGAAAATACCTTAGAGCATTAAAACCCCACACCTGAAAGACTTACCATTTTATCTAGATGTTCAATGGATCTATAAATCTCCCCCTGGGATTCATCATAGTAACTGTAACGGAACCTTTGACCTTGAAACAAATATCATGTACAAAATAAAATAGGGAAAAATTAGAAGCTAAAAAGAAAGCAAGCGCTTACCAAATAATTTCAGTTCTCATGGAAGGCAAAGCACAGCTTAAGCCTCTGAGAGAATCATTCCCAAGAGCCCTTGTACATAAAAATAAAAGGCATATTTGGGAAGTAATAAAGAAATGATATATCACCAGTGTTTTATGATGTTAAAAACTACTTCAAACTGTAGAACCTTAAAGTCACAAGCAATACAAAAGACTAAGGAAACAAAACAGCTTAAAAGTTAGAAGCATTGTTAAACATATTATATCACTCTGTAATGAAAGGTAAACCCAAAGAATATGATTCAAGGAAATCTGGTTTAAGGAAACTATCTCAGTGTAACAAATCAATGAAATCAATGAAAGCTTAGCTTTTGCTGTATAAATGCAAAGATTTGATCTCTATTACAGAAAAAAAAATGTGTAGGTCAGAGATATATTGTGGCTCATGTGATTTTTATGACATCAATAAAAAAATTTATCTCATTTTTACAAAACTCTCTACTTGAAAAAAGATCGATACAAGTGCCTTAAAATAGGAGGCACAAAAGGATAAATACAATTGTCCTGCTCTAAATAAAATCTCAATAAGAGTACAAGCACAGAACATTCACGTTTAGCTTTTCTCCAAGAAACAGAGGGTAAGCTGGAAGAAGCTTGAAAAGAAGACAGAAAACAAAAGGCTCAGGTAATAAATCTGGCTCCCTATTATAGTCATATAAAAACCAAAAGTTAAACATATTCATAAATAATTGTGGTATGTTATTCCACAGACTATGTTGTATTTCAGACACATCTACATTTGTATATCTGTGATGCCTATATTTCTTAGAACTCATTACTTTTATATTTAGCTATTTTTAAAGATTCACCAAAATACATTTGAAAGGTATATGAGTACACCAGTCATGTATGCACACATTCTGTGTCTTGTGCTTCATTTTTAGAGCAAAGTTCACATATAAAATTATTATCCTCACACCTGAGAAGATGGGTTTCTTTGGCTGGATACTTATGATTTTTAAGTTCTCTATCTTACTAAAACAAAATGATCATCTTATAAATGATGAGTGATGCAAAATAACAAAACTCTTTTGGTGTTCTCTTTTGGATAAAAGCACACATCACAGTTATCCACACTTCCTTTACTTGTTGGTTTTGATCATCTTTGATGGTCATCTTTCTAGACTATACTGTATTTCCTTAACTTTCACATTTTAACTTTGTACACACATTAATACATATGATTACTCATGTAACAGTTCTTATTTTCCCTCAAGAGCTTCTATTAAATCAGTATTACATCTTATAATTCATGATATCCTAGAATCAAGCAATAAGGTTCTGAGACAATTATCTGCTTTCTTAATATAACAACCAGTTTTATAAACACTAAGGATTACTACATGTCACCATAACTATGAGATCAATTACAATCCTTGCACTAAAAAAATTCTTAAACAGTGACAATTCATTACTCAATGCCCTTATATTAATTAACTCATTAGACATTTCTTTCAAAATTTAGAGTTAGGTATAGTTTTGTTTTTCTTTACAGAATGTACACACTTACTCCTACCTAATAGTGAGAACTATATAATTGGACCCTATTTTTCCTACTTGCCATATGGCTATTGGAAGGCTCAAAGTCAAATCTAAAGTCTGTTGCAATAACTTCTTGATTCAATTCACCGGTACTAAATTTCTACTTGGATTTCAAAGGTCTTTTGACAGAGTTGCCCCAAATCTTTTGTGAAATAACAAACAAATTATTAATCTTAGACAAGAAACTTCTGACTCACTGTCAACTGTAGTAAGAGTAATATCCTTGGAAGCAATCAAGATGAATATTTTTTGAACCTCAACTACTTCAGGTTTATACTAATACATTCTCTTTTTCTTGCTTCAGGAGATAGCTGTTAGTTTTAGCTGTCAATAATCCCTGTGACTGGGACGTAACTGTCTAATCTGAAAACTGCTATTCTTCAGGTGTACAGAAAAATGCATGTACTTTTTGATAACCATTTCTACTCAAGTCTTTTCTGCTTATTTCCAAGTTCAGAGCTGCTGTTTCAAACGACTGAAGTTGGTCAAAGCTGCCTTAATCACAAGTGGAAAGTACAACTATACTTAGAAATGCTGCCATGTTCATACGGACAATTTTCACTGTAACTCTGACTTAAAAACTACTTCTGAAGTAAGAAAAAATACATAAGATGTTTTGAATACTTTAAAATACCAAATCAACATGTGATTTAAAAAGAATGACAAAATGCACAGGAAATCGATGAGGAAATGTTTAACATTTTGCTATCTACCTCTTGCTACTCTTTAGGTGTTTGCATTTTGTAGCTGAAGAATCAAATAGAAATATTTTATGAGCTCTAAATAATGTATCAATTAAGTAGCTAAATTCACACTACATAGAGCTACTACACTGAAAAAGTATCTTACTCAAACAGCTCAACTTAGAATAATTTTTAAAAATTATACAAGCATTTAAAAATTACCTGAGTAATTCATTCTGGTCAATATACATACAGAAAGCATCTACCTCAAAGTAAATAGTTTCCATCATCCTAGCCTATCCGTTGGGGTGGAAATAGGAGGTGTGTGCACACACACGCATGCACACACACACACCACTTTAGTTACACACCTCTTGGAATTTGCAAAAAATCTTTTGTATCTAATTATCAAAAAGAAGTTTATCAAGATTTTATTTAATGAGAAATGAAAGAAATGACAACACTAGCACAATACCCTGTTCATAAATGCACCTTTAATCAAATATTTACTGTTGATGTATTATGACTTCATGTTTAACTCACAAGCAGACATTTTGTTTTATAACACTTCGAACATTCAGTAAAGCTTATGCATCTAAACTGAGCAACACAGGTGCCTCTGTACCTGGAGAACTGGACTTGTATACTTTTGTAAGTATGAATAAAGCATATCACATAGTAAGAGAAAATTACTTACCTGAAACTTATCCTTTCAGAAGGTACACTGGGAAAATGGATTCTTTGAGCCCCTGTTTTCAACTCCAAGTATGAGCTTTCTAGCTTTAAGAGCCATTGACACTGCCCCTAGGGGCAGCACAAGCTTTGGAACTCCCCTAGTGAGTATGTCAGTAGTTTCTTCAGGTGCCTTCCCTCAGTTCTTTTCAAATTCAAAAGATGAGAGGAAAAATAACCCAAGAAAAAAAATCCTGTAAAGCAGAAACCTTACTCTTTGAGGGAAGGAGGGTAGCTCATTTGTGAATCCATTCCAGAGCACGCTTTCTGAGAAAAAGAAATACAGGTAAGTAATTTTCCCATCTCCAAAGGTGACTGGTGATTAATGAGTGGATTCACAGAGTGTGGAGAGTAAGCTCCAGGGATGTCTGTTCAACACACAACAATCAACTAATGAGGACAAACATAACAATGAATGGTACAAGAACCAACACTGCTTTTTAAGTGCCTCAAAACAAAAAATTAAAAAAAATAGCAAATACCTCAACATTAAGCTATACACTGGTTTGCAGAAATAAACAATGAGCTTGGAAAGTTGATTTTAAAGCCCCCAAAAAGATTAGTGAACAAAACAGACTTTCAGACATATGTCCAGTAAAAATTGTACTGTTACACATTCACTTAATCACTTTATGTTTATATGTTAAAGCATTTTCAATTATTTGAGTTAATCCTCACAACAACCTATGAGATAGATTATTAGGTCATTCCACACTAAGGACATTCATAATTGAAATCGTGAAAAACTACAGTCCTTTCATTCTAAAGTCTTAGTTATAATGAGAAAAGAAAAAAAAAAGTATTAGCCTTCCCTCAAAAGATCAAAAACCTAAGTATGTGTAATTAGTATGTATAAAATTTGAGAAGACAAATATGAAAGCTTGGATGAGATGTATTTCAGGAATTAGCTAACTTATACTCAAACCAATTGAAATTATTTAGAAAATAATAACACCCTAGTACCTAAGAGACTAGCAACAGAAAGGAAAAAAGAGCAGGCATGCATAATCACTTGTTATGGAAAATTAAACTAGAAATCTGAATAAAGATATAAATTCATAAATATTCTGGGGAATGCTACTTTTGATAGGTGACACAAATAAAAGAAGAAATTATATAAACCTATACAAATAAAAGTTCCTATGTAAAAATCCAAAACTGCTGAATTGAGTGCAGTAAAATTTATTCGTATTTAATAAAATAATTTATCATTAACATTTACCAAGTAAATTTACTAAAGTCAATTTGTACTTAAAACCACCATAAAAAGAGGGGCGCCTGGGTGGCTCAGTGGGTTAAAGTCTCTGCTTTCGGCTCAGGTCATGATCCCAGGGTCCTGGGATCGAGCCCCGCATCGGGCTCTCTGCTTGGCAGGGAGCCTGCTTCCTCCTCTCTCTCTGCCTGCCTCTCTGCCTACCTGTGATCTCTGTCTGTCAAATGAAATGAATAAAATCTTAAAAAAAAAAAAAAAACCACCATAAAAAGAAAATTAAGTAGAATGAATCAACTTTAAAAAAATCAACTTGTTAGATGCAGTTTCATTTAGAAACTTCTTAGAAGTTAATCAGAAATTATGTTAATGAAAGCTGTCAATGATCTAAATGTGAAAATATAAATTTCAAGATCAGGAAAGTACAAATATTAATATTATATATTATATATGTGGAGAAGAGCAAAGATGAAAGGAAAACAGAATGAAAATTCTACAATTAGAAAAACTAAAATAGGCCCAATAAAAATTCTCTTATATGGAGCCATCTTAGAGGAAAAAAAACTTGGTCAGAAAAAGTATGGACACAACATTACCTAACCACAGTAAAAATCAAATACTAGCAGCAAATGTCCTTCACTTATACCACAAGCCCTGGTAGTAGCAGGAAGGGCAAAATGAGGTAGTTCATAAAGTGTTACTAGGAAACATCACCCTATTGGGCTGACTAATGAATTTTCATGTGGATTAGACTAATGATAAAATAAAAGACAGGAATTGAAATGGTGAAGATTTTTTTTCTGTTAGGGTGGGGTATTCAAATGAAGGGACAGAAAGAAGGGGCATAATAGAATCTAGGTACCCATTCTCCCTTAGCTTTCTCAACCCAAAAAGAAAATTTGAGAATATTTTAATCTTTCTACTTTTTCTCTCTCTAATGTCTTTTTCAAGTCCACATAAAATTTAAATGGGATCTGAAAGATGAAAATCTTTAAAGCAAAGTACACTTAAAAAAAAGTCATTCTTGTAATGGACACTGGTTAATAAGTAAAATCAACCAGGCAAAACCCTTCCAATCACTGTCTCTATCACCAAATCTCTTGCCTTATTTTTAACAGAACCCGGACATAACAGAAATAATGACTAGAATGAAAAATGTTGTCACTGCTAGTACTCTGTTATTCAACAAAACAAATTCCACTGTAGGCATCTGAGCAATTTGTCAACTGTACCATAATCAAGTAAGTGATTTTTCTCCAAAAATCAGCTATTTAGAAATGTAAAGGATGTTGACAGCTCAACTCAATGAAACTTTTAAGATCTCTGAGTATTTGAGTAACTGAATTCTTCCTGTGAAATGATTTAGAATTCAGTGCTATCATTACTTTGATATGGTAAAATCAATCTATACAGTATCTTTAACAAAAAAGAAGAAACAGCAGAAGCAGCAGAAGCAGATGAAGAAGAAGAAGAGGAAGAACTATTAAGAAATACCCTCACAAGAAAAAGCTTGATTTTTGAAATGGGAGTATAACATTCATTAAAATTTAGAAAAGATGACCAATGCCACCAGAGCATGAAACTTGAAAAATACAAAAATTTCTAAGACATTTTATTTTAACCTATAACTAGTCAAAAATTCGTATTACTTCAGTTAGGCATATAAAATAGAAAATGAATCCTACTTTACAAGAATGATGGTTATTATTGCTATTGTAAAGGGAAACTACCAATCTTGGAATAGCATCCATGCAACACCTTCCACTTATCCCCAGATCTTCATCAAATTTCCTAACAAGAATCAGTACAGTGCTTTTCATAAGTGCAAAGTAAGCACCTAATGAGTATTGTTAGTGAGAGTGATACTAAAAAAATAAACACCTGGAAAAGTTCTATTATTTAACCACCAAATGTAAATAAAAATATGTTTTAGGCTCTGAACAATTCTCTTAACTAACACCTACCAATCTCTGAAAATTTTGAGTTCTTATTTCTAATTGTCACCAGGAAATCCTAGCTTATAATTTAAATGCCAAATTTTTCTACAGCACAGGAGATCGAAAGGCCTAAATAACTTTCCAAGAACCTAGGCAGAATACAAAACAAAATTCATCTTTCTCTCTCAATATTGTACTTAAATACAGTACTTGGATTAGGGCTTATTTGCTTTAGAATTCATTCATGAAACAAAAAAAATGATTCAACAGACAAGAGCAATTTTAAAGCATCTACGGATTTTTGTGTGATTTATGCTGTGATTGCACATGGTACCCCATCTTGAGGGAGAACCCAGATTCTAAAGAACAATATCAGAGGAACTAATTATTTAAATCTAAAAGCAATTTGAAGTGATTCATAAAAGCCTTAAAAATGAAGAGGGACGAGACACATGCTTCAAGAATTTTTAATTCTAAAACATATGGATATATGCTTTATTACCAACATAAATTCACAATACTAAGAAAATACCCTTTTTTCAACAATGATACTTCTTATTTTTTAAGATCAACTATGACTAAATATCAGAATTTCCAAGAATCTACCTAGTCCTCACATCTAAGTAATATACTTATAATCCATAAAAAATAACTTCTGCCAAAGGTAACAAACCAACTAGCCAATAGAATTGATTATTAAAGAACCCTGAGAACCCTCTTAGGGAGTTTGGCAAGGTCACATAGCTACCTGCATATCCTAAACCAGGACTTCCCAACCTCAGCACTAGGTATTTTGGGCAGGATAATTCTTTGATGAAGAGAGCTGTCCTGTGTACTAGAGGATGTTTATTTAGCAGCTTTTCTGGACTCCACTAAGTAGATGCCTAAAGCATTCCCACTTCCAACCCCCACCCCACTGTAATGACCAAAAATGTCTCCAGGCATTTCCAAATGTCCCTTCCTAAGATAATCAGCCTCAGATGAGAAATTAGTGCCTTAAACCAAAATACTTATCTATAAAGGAGGATGGCTCTCTTAAGATGGTCTCAACACCATTCACAGAGCAATGGAAGAGAAAATACCAGCCTAACCACAATAGATAAATATTGAGTCAACTCTGGTAATCAATGCTTAAGACACATAAAAGCCAGGGGTCCCTATATCTCATTGAGGATGTTTTTCTGACCATTCTAGTACTCTATCTTAAAATTTATAGTCTTGTGCCTTACATTTTCTCTATAATCAAAGAAATAACTGAAGGATGAACAGGTATTGGCATCCTCCGGCCAATGAGAGAAGTCCTAAAAGGAACAGGATTCAAAAATATTCTAGAACAGCCATGGATAAGGGAGAGCAAACTGTATTCAAAGAATCAAAATATAAAATTTATTCAAAGAGGCGTTCACAAATGTCTTTCTTTATCATCGGTTCACTGTGAAGTTTCCTTTCTCTTCTTATTCACAAAATAACAAAAATCACCTAAGAGTCCTCACCCTTATAAACCATTACCAATGAAGACCACAATGCTAATAGCCCACATGTTACATTCTGGGAGGGTAGCTCTAAACTGATGGCAAAAATTAAGTACCAAAGGAAAAGTAGAAAGAAAAAAAACACTAATTACAGAAAAGGAAATGTGGAAAAGGACTGGCATAGCACACAGTGCTCTTTTACCTTCTAAAGAAGAACATTTGTTTTATCTATGAAAAAACTAACTTCAGAGAATCTACTACACAACTCAAGTTGGAAATAGGGTTAAAAGATCTTAACTCCCACTAATATAAGTGGCTAAGCAAGGATGCCCTCACAGTGTGAATCCAATTATACCAGTCGCCTTTGGAAATGTATCCATAATCTATCATAATCTGATCCTTTTTAAAAGACTTTTTTATTCACTTTTAAACCGTTGCAGCTAAAAGTAAAACTTTCCGAGGGAAGTGATAAGGAACTGAAAATCCGAGCTTAGAGTGAAAAGATACCATTAACCACAAGTATATATTATCTACCATGATATGTTAAAATCTAGAACTTACCCCAATGGCAGAAATCAGAAGAAACCACAAAGAGATTACTAGGATCCGCTAGATATTTACTGAAGAGTTTTCCGAATTCCTGTTCTTTTGACTCACTCAGAGCTCCAACCAGTACAGGAATAATGGTAAACTCATCCTTATGGCTTAAAGAAAACAGAAAAAAAAAAAAAAAGTCATTTAAGAAGTATAAGAATAAAAGTAGTTTTCCAATGTGCTGGCACTAAAAAGTGGAACATTTATTAAAAAGGGTAAGGATAAGATACATACTGTTGAATTTTTTAATCTATAAATGAAATGTTTAAAGAAGACCACTTTAAAATAAGAGAGATACAGAACACTAAAAATATCTATTTAAATTACAGAAATGTACAATACTTCTTTAGGTAAACAAAGCTATTTTACTAGCAGGTATAATAATGTCCTCCAATATAAAAATAACCCCATCAGACGATCACCAAGACAAGTCTTCTCGACTACCCATCAAAGCTACAATCATCTGCCTAATCCTTCCACAATTTTAAAAGAGCATTAAACTCTTCCTCAATATTTTAATCTTATCTGTTACAAATACCACCACTTCTGGCACTTTATAAACCTGCCAAGTGAGACCTACAAACTTAATCTTGGCTCCCATAAGATACACCAACTGCACCTTAAACCTACACTAATACACAGATACAGGACAGCCTGACGATACCACTCAAATTTCACTGGCATCTTGGGTGGACATAGAATTCAAGGAAGTAGGTATTAATTTCTAGCAGCAAGAAAAAGACACCAAACCCACCCACAATGTTTATGACATTTCCACAAGTCCCTTTTTCACTCTACAGATTGACAGATTTATGGAAAAGGAACAGAGCAGATTAATAAAGAATAACTATCATGGGCTATAGACATAGACGTTCATCCAAAACCTTTTAAAATTTTCATTGCAGTGAAATTTTACTTACATATATTCAATACTATTTATATTCTAAATGATCCCAGATTGGAATTTTAGAAGCGTGAGTCATTTTTGTCTGACTTGTGCTGAACAGGACTTAAAAAAAAAAAAAAAAATCACCATTATAATAAATGCTTTTTAATATGTTAATCTGACACTTAACTGATGTAGGACAAACAGAATTCATAAAAAGGTTTTTAAAAATACTAAATTTAAGTTTATTCCCAAAGTAAGTGTTAGCCCAGCTTCATAGAGCTACAGCCAGGGCACCCAAGCACCTCCCCCAGAAAGACCCCCTTACCCTTGTCAATTGCGAAATAAACAGATCATACAGATCTCCAGTCCCTCTGCAATGCAGGGGCTTCTTGGGCAGAATCTGCATCTATGGAGTAAGAAAAAAAGAGGAAGCTGGCAGAGGAAGCTGCCATGGAATATCTCCTTCTCTGACTCTTACCAGTTTGCTGAACAACTGCATGAATGAACAGGGGCTCCTCAATAAGTTAAGAGTGATTATCATTCAAAAGGCAAGAATCTGGGCTCTAGTAAAAATTCAAGAAGACTGCTATGACTTGTTCTAACTTCAAGTACTATCTATATAAATAAATAAACTAAGATCATCAAGGAGTATGTAAGTAATTATGACATGGTAGGGATGCAGTTACATAAGAGTATAAAAAAGAAGTCAGAGGAAATCGGTTCAAGTACCATCTCCATCACATAATAAAAGTTGAGAGGGTGGGTAAATTACTAAATACTTAAAAATGTATTTTCTTATCTGTAAAATGATCATAATTACAATATCTATTTTCTAAAATTGCTACAAAGTGAGAAACACTACTGGAAAATACTTTGTCAACAATTGGTGGCTCACCCTAAAGAAATAATAACGTGTCTACTATTCTACAGAGCCACCAGCATTCCCTTACCCTTAGCCTCAGCCTGCAAATCTGTCTACACAGAGGTAAAAAGCTCATACTACTTAGAAATCTAAGCTTTGAATCAAGATCTATCCATCAACTCCTTGTCATTTCTTTAAAAAAAAAAAAATCTACTTCTGGTTCTGTATTTCCACAAACTATGAATTAGAAAAAAGAGCATTTGGCTTTGAAATGTAATATTCCTAGATTTTAGAATTCAAGTTGTCAGGTTGGACTTCCCCAATAGAAGGTGTACAAAATCTCACCCTCAAAAAATAATTATAAAATTGTCAAAAAAAAAAAAAAAAAACAAAAACAACCATTTTGTGCTCTAGAAATTAACCAAAGACAAAAAACACAACAAGAATTGTTTATTCATGTAAAATAAGTGACCTTCTTAGGAAGAACAGTGGGAGTCTGGCATCTTACCAGGAGCATTCTCTATCCCCCTGCCCCACTCCACCAGCATGGTGGGGTTGGCTGTGAAAGCCAGCAGCTTTACTTGCCGAAGGAAGCTGACTTTGATTTGGAGCAGAGAGCAGAAAACTCACAACCAGCAGGAAACAGAAAAGCCTATAGCTCTCATAGCCTAAGATTACCATAACAGTGGAGGCAAGCCACAAACCTGAGGACTACCTAGAAATTTAACATGGAAATTCTGCAAAGGAGACAGCCACAGAAGGACCCAATAAATTCACATATTCCGAGAAGATGATTGATGTCCTCCACATAACTCCTTCTGACTAGAAGGGAAAAGCACATATGTGCCGGGGAAACCCATAAGGTTCCAAGCTCCCCCAAAATGCCAGCTAATCAGGAGGGTGAGAGCACGCCCAAGGGAAAGTGGAGACCTGAGAGCAACATCACACATCCCAGGCTGTCTGGAAATCCACATGCACACTCAGAGTGACCGGAGAAGACCCAACAGAAATGAAAGGAGGCAAGCTAGAAAATGGCCCAAATTTTGAATATGCTCCCCAAACTATACCCAATCCACCAGCAGAGGATGAAAGCCTTACTGGCTCACAGTGTTCAGTCACAACCTCCAACCAATCATTACTGAAGCACTAAGTAATGCAGACACAGAGGTAAACTCTAGAAAGCCAAATTATAAGAAATTTTTAAAAGCTGAGAAGATACATCAGTAGCCACAATTTTGGGAGAGAGAAATTCTGCAGATAAGGGCAACAAAGTTACTTAAAAAAAAAGAAAAAAGTAAATGAATGAATGAATGAACAAATGGAACAACTACCACCACCACTACTACCTGCAGAAAATTTTAATAAAACCAGAATCAAGTTGCTATAATACAAATTTTTAGAAGTCAGTTTTAAGAAAAAATTATGAGCTACAAAAACAGGAAAGTATAAAACATTCTCAGGGGAAAAAGAAAAAAAAAAAGTAGCCAATAGAAGCTGTATCCATGTGGGACCAGATATAGCAAAAACTTCAAAATAATTATATGTTCAAAAAAATCAAGGAAACCTATGCTTTAAAAAGTTAAAATATGGCAATGACTAAATAATAGTAAATATCAACAAAGATATGCAAGCTATTAAAAGAACTAAATGGAAATTTTAGAGTTAAAAAGTACAGCAAATGAAATTTGCTAGATGGTCTAAAAATATTACAAAAAGAATCTGTGAAATTAAAGATAAGTCATCCAACTTGTAGAGAGAAAAAAAAGGGACTGAAGAAAAATGAACAGAGCACTGGACACCTGGAAGATAACATCAAACATACTAGGATGTGAACAACGGGAGTTCCAAAAAAAGGTACAGTAAAACTGTAAGAAGAAATAATGGCTGATCAAAAAAAATGAAATTTCGCCATTTGCAACAACATGGATGGAACTAGAGGGTATTATGCTAAGCAAAATAAGTCAATCAGAGAAAGACAAGCATCATATGATTTTGCTAATATGAGGAATGTGAGAAACTAGACAGAGGATCATAGGGGAAGGGAGGGAAAAATGAAACAAGATGAAACCAGAGAGGGAGACAAGTCATAAGACACTCTCAATCTCAGGAAACAAAATGAGGGTTGCTGGAGGGGAGTGGGATGGGAGGGATTGGGAGGCTGGGTGATGGACACTGGGGAGGGTACGTGCTATGGTGAATGCTGTGAATTGTATAAGACTGATGAATCACAGACCTGCACCCCTGAAACAAAAATATATAATAACTAAAAAAAGAAATAATGGTTGAAAACATTCCAAATTTCATGAAAAATATTAATCTACAGTTCTAAGAGATTCAACAATCCACAGCAGGATAAGCACAAAGAGATCCCCATCTAGATACACTATAATGAAACTGATGAAAACCAAAGACAAGGAGAAAATCTTAAAAGCAGCAAAGAAAATGACCCATTATTTACAGGATAGTGTTTTCAATAAATGGTACTGGAATAACTGAATATCCATATTTTAAAAAGTGAACTTAGACCTTTACCTCCTACCACACACAAGAATTAACTCAAATTCAGTAACAGACATAACTATAAGAGCTAAAATAATAACTCTTCTTTTTAAAGAGTCCATAAAGTAAATAGTAAAGTAAATATTTTAGGTTTTGGGGGACATACAATCTCCCTAATTACTTAACTGTCACTATAAAGAGAAAGCAGCCACAGATGATATGTAAATGAGTGGGTATGGATGGCTATAGCCTAATGAAACATTTACAATAACAAGTGGTGGGCCAGATGTGGTCTGCAGACTATAGTTTGCTGATTCCTGTTCAAGAACAGAAAATATCTGTGACCCTGAATTAGACAAAGATTTTTTAAATAAGATATCAAAAGCTAAATCCACACAAGAAAAAAAAAAGATAAAATGAATTCATCAAAAACTTTTGCTCTTCAACAAAGCAAGATGACCTGTATCTAGAATATGTAAAATCTCTTACAACTCAGTAAGAAGACAAATTATCAAATTTAAACTGGGGCAAAATATATGAACAGATATTTCACAAGAGAAGACATACAAATGACTAAAAACCACACTGAAAAGTTGCTCAACATCATGAGTCACTGGGAAGATGAGATTTAACACCAAATGAGGTTACACTATATACATCTATCAGAAGGGCTGACTGTAACAGGTATTGGCCAGAATGGGAGACACTAGAACTCTCACACATTGCTTCTGGAATATAAAATGGGGCCATCGCTTTAGAAAATAGTCTGGCAGTTTCTGAAAGTTAAAACAGAGATTCATATGACCAGACATATCATTCCTAAGTATCAATTCAAGAGAAATGAAAACATGTGTTCACATAAAGACTTGTACAAGAATCTTTGTAACATTATTCCTAATAGCCAAAAATGGAAATGATCTAAATGTCCATCTACGGGTGAATGGATAAACAAAATATGGTATATTCACATAATGTAATAACGATTTGGCAATAAAAAGGAATGAACTATTGACATATACCATAACATGGATGAAGCTCAAAAACAGTATGCTAAAGTGAAAAAGGACAGATACGAAAAACATTTCATAGGATTCCACTTATGTGAAATTTCCAGAAAATACAATGTATAGAGACAGAAAGCAGATAAATGGTTGCTTAAGATTCAGAGCCAGAGGGGCACCTGAGTGGCTCAGTAGATTAAGCTTCTGCTTTTGGCTCAGGTCATGATCCAGGGTCCTGGAATGGAGCCCCACATCAGGCTCCCTGCTCAGCAGGGAGCCAGCATCTCCCTCTCCATCTGCCCCTCCCCCAGCTCATGCTCACTCGCACGCTCTCTCTCTCTCTCTCTCTCTCTTCCTCTTTCAAAAAAATAAAATCTTTAAAAAAAAAAAAAAAGATTGAGAGTCAGAGCCACAACTGCCCTCAAATACACACAGGGCTTCTTTTTTGTGTAATGAAAATATTCTCAAACTAGATGATGAGAATGATTGCACAACTCTACTACTAAGAATTGCGGAGTTGTACTCTTATGTGAGTGAATTTTATAGGATGTAAATCATACTTCAATAGAGCTGTTAAAAGAAAAAAAAAAAGAAAATCCATCCTTGCCCCTTGCAAGCTGTGCTACCTGCAGCAGGTTACCTAAAACTGCCCTAAGCCTCAATCTGGTCATCAGTAAAAACAGAGTTAATAATACTTACCTTACTTACAAGGCTCTAATGAGCACTTTAGTAATGTAGAGGAAAGTTTTAGCGCTTTTTCTATCCTATACCTTAAACCATACTGCAGAAAATTAATATATCCAAGATGTGTAACAGACTAAGAAGAACTGAAATCCCAGAACCCTGAGAACTAAGATTAAGATTTAAGTCATTAGAAGTCTCCACTGCTTCATCAGTTAAGTGAATCTAATCAGATTATCAAAATGAATTTCAAAGGTTAGATAGCTTTCTTAATTTTCATCTGAGTAAGAATACTGAGAAAAAAGGTTTATACAAGGGCAGCGTATTTCAGGTACCACCCAACCATCTGAAGCAAAATAACCTTATAAATAGGTTAAGCTTGCTGTCAAAATAATAAACTCTGATATTTTATTAGGAACAAGTCAACATTTCCATGCCCTATATTCTCTTATTTCTGGCCTTACCATCTCTGATAATGCCATATTAGGCCTTTCACTTCTGCATGACCTTAAAATCATGATAATCTCCCACACAGAAACATTTACCAAGTTCTACAGACTCTAACCTTCCAAAGTCTCCCACCATCTGCTCAGACTGCTACTCATTTAACCACTATAAAAGGTTTTTTAAAAAGTACTATAATTTGGGCACCTGGGTGGCTCAGTGGGTTAAAGCCTCTGCCTTCAGCTCGGGTCATGGTCCTGGGGTCCTGGGATTAAGACCCACATCTGGCTCTCTGCCCAGCAGGGAGCCTGTTTGCTCCTCTCTCTCTCTCTGCCTGCCTCTCTGCCTACTTGTGATCTCTATCTGTCAAATAAATAAATAAATCTTTAAAAAAATATATAATTGATATGTTGAGAGGAAAAAATGGAATCATATAAAATGCTCAATCAAAACCACAAAAGGCAGAATAACAGAAAAAAAAAATAAAGAACGAGGGTAATAAGTAGAAAGCAGTAACAAATATGAGAGATATTAATCCAACTATATCAATAATCCTTTAATAGGTGAATGGATAAACTGTGATACATCTATAAAACAGAATATTCCTCAGCAATAAAGAGAAATAAGCTATCAAGCCAAAAAAAGGCATGGAAGAATCTTGAAAGTATATTATTAAGTTAAAGAAGCCAACCTGAAAAGGCTGCATACTGTATGATTCCCATTAAATGACTTTCCAGAAACTATATTACTGTATACTACAGAGAGAGTAGAAAAGGAAGTGGGTACCAGGGAATGGTTGGGGGGAATGAAGAGGGAGAGGATGAACAGGAAAAGTACAGGGGATTTTTTAGGATAGTGAAATGATTCTGTATGGTACTATAATGGTAGATAACAAATACTTCAGGCATTTGGTAAAACCCATAAACTATGTAACACCAAAAGGGAACCCTAATTAAACTATGGACCTAGTTATTAATAATGTAACAACGCTTCTTCATCAACTATAACAAATGTACCATACTAACACAAGATGTTAAGAACAGGGAAAAACTGTTCAGTTAATAATAATTAATACCATACGAAGCCATCTTATAGTGGTCTTCTCACTCAGGGAAGTCAAACATACAATCAATATGGGTAAACATAAGAATTACAAGACTGCAGCTTATCAATCTGGGTAAACTGCATAAAATCAAGTTGCTCTTTTTTACTAATAGTCTAAGTACTCCAAGACTCATCAAATCCTAACCACACTGAATTTCTAAGATTGGCTAGAACCTAAAGCAGAAGACGGAACATATCTAAATACACTGTACCGTACTTTGAAGTTGTCTGAGTTCCAAATTATTAGCAGTAACAAAAAGTATTAAATGGCCAAGAAGATAATGATGATACTTTCATAGTGAACAGGAACAGTTTTGTAGTGCCATATTCCTCAATGAAACACTTTCAAAGTTACTAAAGCATCTTATTTACTCTGCATGTTTTTCTGAACAAAAAGTAGTGAAGTTGAGGGAAAGGAATTGTTTTATATCTAGACTGTGATGAATATATACAACTCTGAATTTGTCAATACTCATAGAATTCCTATGCCTTAAAGAGTCCATTTTGGGGCGCCTGGGTGGCTCAGTGGGTTAAAGTCTCTGCCTTCAGCTCAGGTCATGTTCCCAGGGTCCTGAGATGGAGCCCCACATCAGGCTTTCTGCTCAGCAGGGAGCCTGCTTCCCTCCCTCTCTCTCTCTCTGCCTCTCCGCCTACTTGTGATCTCTACCTGTCAAATAAATAAATAAAGTCTTTAAAAAAAAAAAAAGTCTTAAAAAAAAAGTACATTTTACTGCATATAAATTACCCAAAACAATTCATTAAAATTTTAAACTGTAAACAAACAGTAAACAGGAATGGGAATGATACAGAGAGAGGAACACGTGGGGGGATGTTAAAGGTAATTAAACAAGAAAAAAGAAGTATAAAATGCTATTAATCCAGTGCTATTAATATTCAGAGTTAACCAGTTGTTTTTCAAGATAGATGGTTTCTACATATCCTAACTTAACTCTCTCAGTACAATTACAAGCAATGCAAAATTATGCATTTCAATAGTAAAGGTAATATATGGAAAACAGGATCAGAATAAAGTATGCAAGATATTATCTCTTATTTACATATTTTAATCTACACAAATCAGTATGTGTATATATAAATCTTACACAGATAATACAAACATAGGTACATATATATGTTAGTATATACATGACAATTTTTACTATCAAATGAACACTGGTTAGTGAACACTGGTTTACTATCAAAGGAACACTGGCAGAGAGGCTTTAATTCTCCATTTTATTCTTCTTGATGCTGTTTACATTTTCAAGCCACGTACAGTACTGTACAAGTATTTTTTTAATGACAATAGGGTTAACTAAGCAAGGAGATTACGGGTCATTTCATGTTTTCACCTTTATACTACTCATTATTTCTTTTAAAAGTTCTAATGAATCTTATCTTTTAAATCTATTTAAGATAACAGAGAATTATAAAGACTACCTTAGGTATTTAATTTAAAAATCTGTAATGACTACAGTGAAAACAATGAAAGAAAAGTTAGAAAATTAAATGTCAACTGATGAAAGTATTATATAGACATATTCTAGAAAGTTCTATGTGTACTCAATAAATAGTAAAAATGACATGGAAATACCTTCATAATATGCAACAGAGTTAATAAGAACATTTGAACTCATTTTAGGGAAAATATTTAATATTTAATAATGGGAAGATCATTATTACTCCATTTAACAATTAATTATGAGAATCCTTTTGTGTACCAGGTCCTGTGTTAGGCACTGAAAGTACAGTGAAGACTAGCTGTCCTCGGGCAGGGAACAGATCAGGGAACTATCAAGGAAGGGCCCATATGCAGGCAATCACCAAAAGAGCTATTTAACTACAGTGGTACTGTAGCAAGCTGCCTTAAGTATAATCCCGGAAAATTCGTCCCCCTTCTGAATGCCCAGGTCACCCCTCCCATCAAAAGCAGAATCTCTTTTTCCCTCCCCTTGAACGTAGCCTTGCAATTTGCTTGGATGAGGAAAATGTGGCCTAAGTAACACTGTGCCAATTCTGATCCCACACAGTAAGATGTCTGAAAGTTTCTAGTTTTGTTTTCTTGCTGCCCTGAACTGCCATGTACTTCATGATAGTCCACGACTACCTGAGGAGAGGGACACCATGTGAAGAGAGAGGCCCTGCAGGACAATGACAACAGGTGAAATGGAGAGCACCGAGACAAGAACGAAGGTGTTTCAGTAGACAACCAGCATCGCAGCCCCAGACAAGAAGTGAGGTGAAGAAGTGACGAGCCTTCAGCCTAGTCAGCCTGCTTCACCTGGGAGCAGATGAAACAGAGACAAGTGGGCACCACTCACCCCGCCCAATTTCTAGTTCACAGAGTCATAAGCAAAAAACAAAGGCACTTTGAAGTGATTTGTTATACTGCAATAGGTACGTGAGATAAAAAGTGGTGCCTGGAAAGGGTGCTACTGGAACAGAAACCTGAAACACTGGCTTTGAGGACACTGAGACAGGCAGAAGCTGTAAGGGCAAGAAGAGACAGGGTACTCTTAGAGTGGTAAGGAAACTGCTCTACAAAGCCAGAAGAAGAGGTGCCCATATTATAAACTGGCAGAACAATTAGCATTATGATCACAAGTAAAAATAACTTAAAACATTAAAAATATACCTAACGAACCTATAGATCTAGCTAAGATCTCTAGGTAAAATATTCAAAGTGTCACTGGCTCCTTTATAGCCAAGTATGTAAAGGTAAAAGAAGAAAAACATGAGCTAAAGAATTACAAGCAGAATTTAAAGGAAATATTTCTAACCAGGAGTTGCTTGGTTGAAAAATAACTGCTTCTCATCACTAGCCTTTACAGATAGCAAAAGACTGTCAAAGAAATGACATGAAGACAAAGATCAAATCCAGAGCACTGCCAATAAATCATGGGCTCACAATCATCAAATCGAAAACTCATCTATAAAATCCTTTATTAAGACCACTGAAAGACTTAATAAGATAGGGCTTACATTCTCTCTCGGGTAGGCAAAAGGGCTTCTAAGAACCTTACAGGACCCTAAATTGGGATCCAAAGTAGAGAGAGTCCTGTCACTCACAGAACTGTGGATGTGACTATTGCCTAATGGAATGCACTTATAATCTGACACACAGAAAACCCACAATGTTTAGACTAAAACAAACATTGTCCCAAATGAAAAGAGGCCTTTAAGTTTTCAAACTGTCACATACATGAATCAGACAAAAATGACTACTCAGGTGTAAACAAGGCCCATTTCATATGGAGAAGTAAAAATGAGTCAGCAAGTAGAGGCAAAAGCCCAAAAGACCAAGCCAAGAGCTGAGAAAAGTAAAGAATTATGTAAGCACTACCAGAAGTCAGAGCCAAGACCTAATCAAAGAACATTCTCTGTTCCCTGATTAGATTTCGGAATTGCTTTGGACCAGAGGCTGCTATATGCTTCCCATTCTTTCACTCTACACTGGGAGTATCTATTGTGTGGTTAAGAATTCCTGTCTTGGGGTGCCTAGGTGGCTCAGTTGGTTAAGTGTCTGCCTTTGGCTCAGGTCATAAATCCAGGGTGCTAGGGCTGAGCTCCTCGTTGGGGCTCCCTGCTGTGTGGGGAGCTTGCTTCTCTCTCTCTCTCTCCCTCCCTCCCTCTCTCCGCCATTCCCCCTGTCTATGCTCTCTCGGTCTTTGTCAAATAAAATCTTCAAAAAAAATTTTTTTTAAATTCCTGTCTCAAAATTGTATATGGAGTGAATGGAGGGTGGGGGTGGGGTAAAACTTGTCTTCTTAGTTCACAGGTATCCAAAATCAAAAGGAGCTGTACCCAGAAATCCTCACCCACATGCTGACCTAATGTAGATCATAAAGTAAAAGACTTTGAAAATGAGGTCCTACCGAACAAGACTTCTGGTCATCTTCAGAGGACTCAGTACTGCACGTTGGAGAGACACCATACTGTCCATTAGAACAACTGTGATACAGTCCATCTGCAAAGATGGCTACCAACAATTCCTCCTATTCCTGACTTTACACATGCTACTCCTCCCATCAAGAAGTGGAATCTATTTCTACATCCCTTAAATCTTGGCTAATGTTGTGTTCTGCTTTGAAAAAGAGAATGTGATAAAAATAATGCTGTCTAGTTTCAGGCTGAGGCCTTAAGAGGCTGAGAACTTTTGCTTTTGTTCTCTGGTTACCTTAAATCACCATGTAAAGAAATCCAGGTTATTCTTCTAGATAGAAGCCAAGAAGAGAGAAAAGCCCTGGCTGATGAGCAAATAGACCACCTAGAGAAGAAATGAAGTGCCTCAGCTAAAAGCTAGCACCAAGACCATTTTGGATCAACTAGCCCCATTCAAGTTACCTAAGTCAACATCTCATGGACCAAAGCAAGGTATCCCCTGCCCAAACTCCTGACCCCAAATTTGTGAGCAATAATTTATAGAATGATAGCTGTGATTTTAAACCACTAAGTTTTGAAGCAATCTTTCACACAGTAATGGACAACTAATACAGGTAGCAAGTACAGCAAAGGCTACAAAGGAAAAGTACTAGGTATTTTCTAAGAGTCAGTATTAGAGATGCAAATGTAATCTGGGAGAGAGGGAAGATCTCTTGAGAAGTGATATACTTAACAGTGGTTATTTAATAATACTTAATAGAGGGGGAATTATGAACAAGAATTTTGGTTGATTTTAAGTTTCTGTTTTCCTAAATTTTCAACAGTACATGTTTTACTTTTGAAGTAACAACAAAAATATTATTTTGTTAAAAGTTCCTTAAGGATATTATTGGCCTTATTAAGTCTAAGATGTATTTTCTCATGATAAAATATGCAAACATTCCAAGAAATAACAAAAGTTTTCTATTATTCTATGTAATTGAAGAATGGAATGTTCTGATTGTACTAGCATTCCAGGAAATAAACAGCATATATTGGTTTAACAATTTCTAAAGGATTAGAATGTGGTAAAACACAATTAATGTAAAATTCTATTGCTTATAATTTAATATCACACTGATTTTCTGGAAACTTCTTCAGGTTTACATAATGCATCATACTTATCACTGTGAATAGATGGAAATTAAATAACCTTTTCCTAACAGAATTTAGAGTGGAAATGATCCAAAAAGATTGCCATAATAGACTAAAACCAACAAGAAAAATTAAACAGTAGTAATTGAGAGTTAAAAAGAAACCACTAAAGTACAAGAGAAAATAATCCAACTTAACTGCAGGAAAAAGACTTGGGCTTTAGCTGGCCACAAGGGTATTACTCAATAACAAGTAAGCCATATCGACACGAAAAATATTAATGTGATCTTGGACTTTATTAATACATTTAATTAACAAATATTTACTGTGAACCTATACAGTACACCATGTATTTAACTAAGAGAATAAAATGACAAGATCCAGAGAAGGAATAATCTCACCACATTAAGAACTAGTCAAACTGTATATGGAATATTAAGTCCATGTAAAGGAAATGGCTGAAAAAATTAAACAAATGTGACCTACAAAAGGAAGACTTTCTAATTTGAATATTGCCCTAAAAGAAAAAAGCTCTTTAAAAAATTCTTTCAGGGATGCCTGGGTGGCTCAGGTCATGATCCCAAGGTCCTAGGATCGAGTCCCACATGGGGCTTCTTGCTCAGCAGAGAGCCGGCTTATCCCTCTGCCTGCTGCTGCCCCTGCTTGTGCTCTCTCTTGCTCTTTCTCTCTCTCTGACAAATAAATAAAAGCTTTAAAATATTAAATAAATTAAACGAATAAATAAACTTTTTCATTTTACAAAATAAATTACTGACTACTACCTAATGGGCATTGTGCTAGGCAGTGGGATACAAGTAGAGAATAAAATAGGTTTTGTCCCTGTCCTCATCCTACTTAATAGTCTTATGGGCATCCTATCACTGGAAGACCTTTAGCAAGTACCAAATACTAATTTGTCAAGTCTATCATAAAAAATATTCACATACTTTGCATAAAGCTGAAATAAATGAGCTCCAATGTTACTTCCAAATCTAAAATTTTTGATTACTTACTTATAGCATAAAAGAATTTGTTATTCTGAGATAAATGTCTAATGAATAAAATAAAAGGCAGACACACACATACCCCCGCACTCACATATAAACACACACACAGGTTTTTAAAACATTATCACCTAATAAAAAAAAAAACCACGTCAATTCACATGTTCAGCCTTCATAGGCAAAATACTCAAAACCAACTTCAATCAACATTAGAAATATCCAATCTCAAAATTTTATATCATTTCAAATAGTAAAATTTTTTTAAGATTTCTTTGTTTTTTAGTAATCTCTAGAACCAGTGGAGGGCTCAAACTTCCAACTCTGAGATTGAAGAGCTGTAGGCTCTACCAACTGAGCCAGCCACCCCTCGAATAACAAAAAAATTTTAAAATCTCTTTATCCTAATGATTATTTTATCCAGTGAAAATAATTCCAAAGAACTTAATACTTGTGATTTCTCTGGGATTTCTTATATTAATCAATATACCTTTCCATGGCTTTAGCTGTATAAGGCAAATGCATTTCAATACTGTGTTCATCTTCATCTGTCTGCAGAGACATGCGTTCAAACATTCCTGTCTTCCATAGTTCTCCGTAAACTAAAGAGATTTCAAAATATAGTAAAACAAATATATTAATGTATATCCTTATTCTGTGAGACTCCACTCAGTAACAAAAAACTACATGCTTTGGCAAGAGACAGAAGAATCACATAATTATTTTCCTTCATTTTTATCATTAAAAAAGAAAAAAACTAGCTTTTTACAAACTAAACAAAGCAATAATACATGTGATGGCTACTCAGCATTTTCATATGTTGCACAGCTATATAAAAATAATCATTTAAAATGTTCATCAGTTCATAAAAGAACATCTAAAATCACCTCTGGGTCTAAGCTTTCCCTTGATTTCAATCAGCATATGCCAATAAGAACACAGTTGATTAGAACTCCTAGTAAAACATGGCAAAGCCCCTGCTCCACCTACTCGTGAGGCTCATAAGACAGTTTTTAAGTTTTGTTTCACTTTATTATAAAATCTGTGGGATTATTATTTCCCATCTCAGATGCCTGCCACACAAAGTACAGAAAACTCCTATTAAGCATGTTTTTTCCTTCAAAATTAAAAATTAAGCTTCTGGGACAGACCAGAACATAAATTCACCATAATACCATGCCATGAATAATTCCAAAATGATCTAGTAATTCAGACCCTTCTGATGAATTATACTTAAAAATAGATATGATATAATAAGATGAAATTTAATATGTAAAAAAGTGATATAAGAATATTTTTGTTTGTCATAGAACAAAACCATTTTTATAACTACATCCTTAATTGGGTTTACCAATATTAAAGAAACAAATGATGGCATGACTTTTTTTCTGCTCAGTTTTGCCTGATTAAAAATCACCCATTCCTTTACTAGGAAGCTATCTAAAACCAAAATTTTCTGAATGCCCCAACAAGGTTTTAAAAATAAAGTATGTTCCCTAAAAGCATCAGAGGGAGTAATAAGGCTGGTTATACTCCAGCTTCATTAGTAAAAATTATTCTAACAACAAATTACTGATAGTAACAATTAAAACCCCAAATTATGAAAAATTGGGCCCCAAAAATAAAGAAAAAGAGGTGATTGTCAATTTTGCAAATGGCTTCTTTTATCCTAGAGAAGAATTTGTTCCAAGATTTCTTGAAACAATAAGTACCCAATATACTTGAAATCTGATGTGATGAACTGGAGGAATACAAAGCAAGCTCATGAAGATGGCTTTTGAGAAGGCAAATTGAGTTCAGTTAAGGGGAAAACTCTGAGTCAATCGTGGATGGTAAGTACAAGAATATTTGTTTTGCTATTCTCTGTACAGTTCTACATTTTTAAAATGATACTCCCCACTATTCCAAAAATACTATTATAAAGCAAAAAGATTTCAATTTTCACATTCAATGTATAAAATGAGACGAACTAAATAAAAGATACATAACAAAATAAGAGATACGTTTTAAAAATAAAATACACTTAAGATTTATGAAGCACCTTTGTTTAAGTGTTTCACCCGCCCCCCATAAAAATCATCTGAGAAGAAATTAAAGCATTATCACCATGACCTATTTACAATGAGGAAAGTGATATACAGAGTCAGACTAACATGCCCAGAATCTTTCTTCAAGTTGTAGTGGGTACTAATTGCTTGTCTTCATGGTTTAGTGAGTACAAGACATTTCCCTGAATACACATGTAATATGAACAGTCTGGAGACTAGTGTCCTGAGAGATTTTTGCAGCTGGCAAAAAAACTCTGGTTGTCTTTAAGGCACACAGAAGATCTTCTACCTTTGTTTCTGCTTTATGCAGATAAGTTGAAATCAATTTTATCTTTAAAACTGAGATTTTACTTATACTATTCATATTTTTAATTTTTTAAATTAACTTATTTAAAAAAAATCTTTAGCCCTTTAAAAGCTCTAAGATGTCTATATACTTACTCTTTTGGTCAATACGAAGGTCATACAGAGGTGTCCTATATATATCCACACTGGAAAGTGCACATCGAGAGAGGGGCACATGATGAGAAGGCCCAAGGATGAAAATTCTCCGGCTAGGAGATACACAACAAAAGCACAGAACAATTGTACTTCTACACAAACCTTATTAAATAAAAGGGGAAAAAATAAGTAATTTTAAAAATCACATGTGGCACCATTTTCTTTCTTGACTGATTTCATTACTTACTATTATGAGCTAAATTATGTACTCCTAGAATTTATGTTGAAGTTCCATGCCAGTACCTCAAAATATAACCATTTTAGGAGAAATATAACCATTTTAAGTATTAGAACAGATCATTAAGTAAAAATGAGGCTATTCGGGTAAGGCCTGAATCCAATGACTGGTGTTCTTATAAGAAGAGGAAGAAATATCAGGGGCATACATGCACAGAGAGGGAAGAAGCATCAAGAAGACAGTCATCGGGGCGCCTGGGTGGCTCAGTGGGTTAAGCCGCTGCCTTCGGCTCAGGTCATGATCTCGGGGTCCTGGGATCGAGTCCCGCATCCCTCTCTCCTGCTTCCCTCTCTCTCTCTCTCTCTCTCTCTCTCTCTGCCTGCCTCTTTGTCTACTTGTGATCTCTGTCAAGTAAATAAATAAAATCTTAAAAAATAAATAAAAAAAAAAGACAGTCATCTGCAAACCAAGAAGAAAGGCTTCAGGAGAAACCAATCCTAAGAGCACCCTCCTCTGGGTCTGCCCACCTCTAGACTGAGACAAAATAAATTTCTGTTTTCAGTTAGGATTAGCGGCAGTTTATTACAGGAGGGCCAGAAAACTACTATAAATGCAATTGATTTGCTCCTCAGTTAATTAAGTTCAATTCCTTATCTTTGTCTTTTCGTTGAAAGGCTTTAAAAGAACCATTTAAAAAAAGAAGAAAAGAAAAGAACCATTTTCAACACCCGGGCATACTAGTTACTGATATGTTGAACTACAGTAAATCAACTGCTACACTTAAAATCATCTCTGTATTCATAATGTCCAGGATACAGAAGGTTTTCAATAGCTATATTCATTGAATTTAAACATTTCAGCTATAAATAAAAGCCCAAAATTCTAACACGTTCTAAACTTGCCTCATAAGATCCACCACCACTTTAGTAAAACTACATAATAGTATAATTTCTAAAACTCCCTATAAAATATCATTACAAAGAACCATTCTGATAAAGCTATTTCCACATTTCTACCATAGCAGAGAAAAAAGGAATCTTGTTGAGAAAAAATTCTGTATAATAAGCTTTCTCTGTTCCCATTCAAGTAGAAAGAAGTCATTCTCAAAAACAAAGAAACTTGATTATGTGTTATTTGCACTGTAGCTAAAGAAAAGAACTGGGCTAAACTATAGCTTAAAACTTTACAATCCCTTTATCTTGACATCAAGGGTAAAATTAACTTCCCCTCTTATCTCAAACATCACTACAATCTAAATTCCAAAACTACCCATTTTCTGTTCTCTCAGATTCAAACGAACAAAATCTTTCTCTAACATACACATACAAACTTACAGATTTGAAAACCAAAACTACGAGAAAGAAATGATAAGCTAGAAAAATGTACCTAGAAAAAATTAATTATACTCGTTTTTCAATTAATGGACAAAGACTGAGACATGAGCTAGTTCTTTCAGACCAAAAATTTACAAGATAAGGAATGCGCTTAGGCGATATATTTATTTTCATAAAATTCAATTACAGTTAAGAAAATTAACTCACTGTCGCTACATGTTTCTTGCTGTGGTGGGGGAAGAGACGATAAGGAAGATGTGGATGAGGAAAACAGAGATTCTCAGTTTAGAGTCCCAAAACTTCCTCAAGATGTCACAGATCGCAAACATAAGACTTCATCCACAGGCCGTTCCTAGTCAAAACCATAATCTCTCCTCATCCCCTTCCTCCTCCACTGCTAATACTCACTTCTTATCACCACCACTATGAACAAAGTCAACAGCCATTTCCAAAAAAAAAGAAAAAAAAAGATCAAATCAAATTTAGATCCCTAAATGAACAAAAGAGATACCATTATGCTTTCCTGTCTTAAGAGTATATAAACATCATCATAATTTTTTAAATTAAAGTCTAATGAGGGACACAGATAATGGTTGTGTTTAGATGATTTGTCTAAGGAAAAGTATTACATGAACTAAGAATCAAGTATGAAAAGAAGGCATTTTTATGATTGAGGAAAGCATTTCTATGACAAGACAGAGGAACAGAATATTTAAAATCAGAACACTCCTAGGAAATCCAGCATATATAATTAAAATATGAAATGACTTTTAAAATATCAATTTAAACTCAAGACACAGATACATTTCTAGGTGAGTATAACAAGGTTCTAATAGTGACGAAAATATGAGCACTACTCCAGAAATAAACACCAAAGGTCAGCTTGGAAAGCCTAACTATCCCCTGCAATATCAGACAATTTACTTTGTTGGCCTTTATTGCCAGACCCAACCCACATGAAAAGGTAAGACTGGTGGAGAAAAGAGCTCCCACCATCTGAATTAGCCAATTGTGTACTCAATTCTTTCCATCCTAACAGAAACTCACTCATATGCAACACAAGGAAAAAGAGGTTTAGGTCATAACAATATGAAGTCTTCATAAGTGATAAACCCAAAAATAGGCTGGACATCATTGAAAAGAAGGGTGGGGGGAGCACCTATTAGTAGTAATTTCAAAACTTCTCTTTGTTGGAAAAGAAAATTAATAATGTAAAAAGAAAATTAATAATGTAAATAAAAAATAATCCATTTTCGGGCACCTGGGTGGCTCAGTTGGTTAAGCGACTGCTTTCAACTCAGGTGATGATCCTGGAGTCCCGGGATCAAGTCCCGCATTGGGCTCCTAGCTCCACAGGGAGTCTGCTTCTCCCTGTGACCTTCTCCTCTCTCATGTTCTCTCTCACTCTCTCTCCCTCAAATAAACAAATAAAATCTTAAAAAAAATAATAATGCATTTTCTTTTGAGGGGAGCTAGATTGCTAGATCCACTAACATCAAGGCCTCAGGAATATTTTGGAGAAAAATGAGTAATATAGGCATTGGAAGCAATGCTACTTTCTCTCCCTCCAATTAATTACAAAGTACTCCATCTTTAAATGAGTAACTGATAAATTTAGCATATCATCACTGTGGCCATGTTGTCACACATGTAAAAAAAAACCCTTAATATGAAAAAAAAAGGAAAAAGTAACGAAGTATTCTCTTAGAAATAAATGTAGTTTATGTATAATACCTCCAGAGAATTCACATTTGTAGAGTTACTATGAGAAGTATCGCCTGTGCAACCCATTAACAAGCTACCTAAGTATCTGCCCTCATAAATATTCAACTATTTATTCTAAATAATGGAAAACAAGTAATTTTTTAAAGATGTTTCCTGGCAAGTAGAGATATTTTAACTAAATTAAATGTCAGTTGGCCCCAAAGAAGATCCCTTTTGCTCTTTTTTCTACCCTGAAAGGCTTTCTGAAAGATGAATCAAAATCAAGTTACTATCTAATAAGTACATCCTAAGTTCCAGGTTTTCAATTAAAGTTTTAGTAATAGGAAAAGACATTGCAACAGTAAATATGAGAAAGAACTTACTTAAATATACCATTTTTTAAATTCCTTAAACAACCAAGGTACTCCTTTAAATATAAATCAGATCCCATCACTCCCCCGCTTAAAAGGTCTTTCAATGACTTCTCCTAATCAGAGGATAAAATGTAAACTCCTTACAATGGGTTCTGAAGTCTCAAATGCACTGGCCCCATCTTGCATGCCCCCCCCCCCCGCACCCGCCACCCCTGCGGATACTGATCTTGCAGTTCCTTGATGACTGGAACACAACTAGCCTACTTCAAAGCCTTCACAAGTGCTACTGTTCCTTCTGATTGGGCTTAAAAATCATTTCCTCAGAAATGCCCTCCCCAACACCCATGATCTAAATCCAATCACCCTGTGCTCCTTCCACAGCACAGAAACTAAATCCAATCACCCTGTATCACAGCACTTCTCAAATTATGAACTGCAGGTTCCATAAGACCCTTTCAAGGAGTCCACAAAATCAAAACTATTTTCATAATAATCAGGAATTTATTTGCCTTTTCCACTGTGTTGACATTTGTACTTAGGGTACAAAAATGAGTCTGGGTAAACCACTGGCACCTCAGAACTGTGATCACGGTAATGGAATAAAAATGTACGTCTAGTCATGTGTTCTTTACCTTCACCCACACCAAAGTTTGCTGGGTTTTTGTTTGTTTTTTTTAGGCCAGTTTCACTTACTTTCATTAAATCTTGAACTCTCAGTACAGTTTTATAAAAATATTCTATACAACAAAATGTATTAAATTGGTGATGATAAATGCATAAAGCACTTCTGCAATATACTCAATGATGTCATGGGGAAAATATTTGTGTGATTATGAGTGTGATCTAAACCACACTTTTTTTTTCATGGAACACAATTTTTACTTCAAAAAGTGACTGTAGACAAATTACAGTTATTCCAATTTAGGTATTTGGCAGGAAACTTCCTAGAAAATGAACAAAATAGGCCTGCCACTTCAAAGAAAACATTGCCCAAGACATAACTGAAGCTTTTAAGTGAAAATCAGCCTCTTGCAAAACTTCTATCACTGTGAGATGGACAGCTTCCCAATAATTAAAGATATTTCCAGGGGCGCCTGGGTGGCTCAGTGGGTTAAGCCGCTGCCTTCGGCTCAGGTCATGATCCCAGGGTCCTGGGATCAAGCCCCGCATAGGGCTCTCTGCTCAGTAGGGAGCCTGCTTCCCTTCCTCTCTGCCTGCCTCTCTGCCTACTTGTGATCTCTGCCAAATAAATAAATAAAATCTTAAAAAAAAAATCCATTCAAAGTACAAGAGAGTACAAAAAATGATCTTAGTTGACATGTAGGGAATGGATTAGTGTGGAAGGTAAGAATGGAAGCTAGTGGCAGAGAATTTTATCTTCTGTGTTGGACTGTTGTTTTTTCTCTAAACTTCTCATAGTTCCCAGAAAGACGTTCTTCTATTTTTCTCAAAGGACTCTGAAACATTGCCAATCTTAAGGAGGGCCACGTTTAAGAGAATACTGTCAATGACTGCCAATCGTTTTTAACCCTTGGACCTTCAGATTTACTTGTTCAAAATTCAATTATTATATACTAATTATAGAAATAAGCTGATCACATCTTCATGCATCATTTGCCTCTCTTATTACTCACCTCCTCTATCATCATCTTAGTCCTTGACTCTCTTCCATTTACTCTTCTTCACTCCATTCACACTTTCTATCAACTTATTTAATACATGCTTTCTGCATCTACCAACATAGTTTCTATATCTCTCTACATATTACTAAGCCAAATTTAATTCAAGACTACCCTTCTAGAAAATAACATCATCAAATAGGTTTTGAAAAGGCTATCATATTCACTAACTTTGATTATAGCTGTTTATAGGCTAAAATGAAGGAAACTTTTGGAAATCTTCCCACTCTAATTTATTTTTTTTCTTACTCATGAAATAAATTAGCTGAAATTGTATAATAAATATGTATTAAGAAGTACTTGTTAAAGACACTCCTCAAGACATCATAAATGAGGCCGGGCTAACCAAAACCTCATCAATTTGGCAACATTATCATTTTATTATTAAAGACTTACTAAAAATAATTTCCAACAAAGGTATGATACAATATGCAGAGCACACTACCAAAAAACTTCTTTTGAAGGATTATGCTCCACCTCTACTAACACAAGTCTAACCTAACAATCAACATTTGACAGAATTAAGATGGCTGATTTTACCTATTCGTACAGTGTGTAATAACTGGCGTACAGACTGGAGCCTGATACTTGTTCACATTTGTGAATTAAATATTTAGATAAAATGCTGGTCAGCAAATTAAGTAATTTAGGTGGCTATTTCTAGCAGAAGTTTTTCAAAGTTCACAAATTTCTTAGAGAGTCGTATATTACTTAATAAGTCTCAATCTGCCAGAAAAAAATTTTAAAGCTAATCTCAGAGCTTTTATTGAATTAAGAGCTAACATGCTTCAAACACCATATTACATTCACTGTCAGATTCTAAAATAATTCAGCTACCTCATTAAGCCAATAAGAAATTATTTTCTTTCATTAACCACAATTTAACAAGCAGAATAAACAATTTTAAATTACAAAATGATTAACCGAACAAAGTGCTGTCCATTCTTAAAGATGTTCATCTCCCGATTTCAAAAAAAAATTTTTAAACCCAAAACATTTAAACCTTCTAACATTTCCAGAACTAAACTATTACCAACAAAAGGAAAAGTAAAAACTAAATGTTCAGACAATGAAAAACAGTATAAAAGCTTTTCATAACCTATATAAGGTATAATAAATATATAAAAGTTAAATTCTTAATGAAATCGAGTATATAACAATAAGCATGCCCAAAACAAATTACTTCTGTGACAAAGTGGTTATAATTCCCTCTCACTTAAACAAAACTGGTGTATTACTTACGTAATAGATGGGTCACTTGTTTGTAAGCATGAGCAGCACAAGACCCACAGTATGTATATCCTGCGTGGCTACAAAACAAAATATTTTTTAAACTTAATCATCAGATTCGAAATCAAGATATTCTCAAAAGAAAAAAAACCTCTTGAAAGAAATATAATAACTATGGTAAACATTACAGAATTAAGTGTATAGATAAAAAAGCAATGTAGCTAATGATGCAAACTGTAGCACACAACAGAGAACATGTAATAGTTCTATGTTCTAATTTTAAATTTTGAAAAGTATTTTGTAATTTTTTGGTCTTAAAAACAATTAAATTTAGATACTCAGGCTTACTGGAAGTTACTGTGTAATACTAATAATACGTGAGTTTTTAACATTCCTCTTCGATATTATTAGCAGATTATTACATAGCAATGAGACCCAGAGCAAATCAAATCAGACCAAAACAAATATCCTACAATAGCAACTCACTTTCTTTTTCTATTTTCTTTTTATTTATGCTTTTTAAAAATTGAAGTATAATTAACATACAGTGTTATGTTAGTTTCACGTATACAATATGTGATTCAAGAATTCTATACATTTCTCTGTGTTCATCAAGTACACTCCTAATCTTTTATCTATTTACCCATCATCCCCCTAACCTCCCCATCTCTGGCAGCCATGAGTTTATTCTCAGTATTTAATAGTCTGGTTTTCTATCTCTTTTTTTTCCTTGTTCATTTTTTTTACATCCTACTTATGAGTGAAATCATATTTATCTTTCTCTGACCTATTTCACCAGGCATTTATAACCTCTAAGTCCATCCATGTTGTCACAAATGGCAAGATCTCATTCTTTTTATGGCTAATATTCTATTGTATATGTGTGCACATGCATGCATGCATGTGTGGGTGTGTATATATCACATCTTCTTTATCCATTCATCAATACCAATGGACACTTGAGTTGCTTCCGTATCTTGGCTATTGTGAATAATGCTACAATAAACAGGGATGCATGTATCTTATCAAGTCAGTGTTTTTGTTTTCATTGGGTAAATACCAAGTAGTGGAAATACTGGATCATGTGGCAATTCTACTTTTAATTTTTTTTAAAGATTTTATTTATTTTTTTATTCAAGAGAGAAAGTGTGCACAAACAGAGAGATGGGCATAGGGTTAGCAGATTCCCCACAGGGCAGGGAGGGAGCCCAAAAGAGGAGCTCAATCCCAGGACCCTGAAATCATGACCTCAGCCAAAGGCACACTTAACCAACTGGGCCACCAAGGTGCTCCTCTACTTTCAATTTTTTTTTTTTTCTACTTTCAATTTTTTGAGAAACCTCCAACCTGTTTTCCACAGTGGCTGCAACAATTTGCACCAACAGTGCAAGAGGGTTCCTTTTTCTCCACATCCTCACCAACACTTATTTCTTGGCTTTTTGATTCTAGCTACTCTAACAGAGATGAGGTGATTTCTCAGTGTGGTTTTGATTTGCATTTCCCTGATGATTAGTTATTAAGCATCTTCCCAATGTGTCTACTATCCATCTGTATGTCTTCTTTGGAAAAATGTCTACTCAAGTCCTCTGCCCATTTTTATCAGATTATTTGTTTTTGTTGTGTTGTACTGAGTTGTAGACATTCTTCATATATTTTAGATATTAACTCCTTATCAGATACATCATTTGCAAATTTTTCTCTCATTCAATAGGCCAACTTTCTGTTTTGTTGATGGTTTCTTTGACTGTACAAAAGCTTTTTATTTTGGTGTAGTCCCAATAGTTTAATTTTTGCTTTTGTTCCCTTGCCTGAAAAGCTATCTAGAAAAATATTTCTACATCCCAAGCAATCTCTAAGAAAATACAAACAGTATTTTTCTAAGAACTAGAACAAATAGTACTAAAATTTGTATGGAACCACAGAAGACCCCAAACAGCCAAGCAATCTTGAGAAAGAGGAGCAAAGCTGAAGATACATCATAAAGCTGTAGTAATTAAAAGAGTATGGTATTGGAACAAAAACAGACAGATCAATGGAACAGAATAGGGGCCTAGAAATAAGTCCATGCTCATATGGTCAATTAATCTATGACAAAGGAGGCAAGGATTTACAATGGGAAGAACAGTCTCTTCAGCAAATGGTATTGGGAAAACTGCACAGCTACAGGCAGAAGAATGAAAATGGACCATGTTCTTATACCCATATACAAAAACTCCAAATGGATTGAAGAATTGTGAGACCTGAAATCATAAAACTCTTAGAAGAAAATAACTCACTTCTTCTATGTCTTTAGTAATAAGAGAAACTGACTTGATTTTCTGTGTATTACGCCTTTCATTTTCTCCCCCTACTATGCATCCCTTTCATCTTTTGGTTTCAGAATTAGATTTGGTTCTCTTATCACCTATGGATGACTTTGTTTCCTGACCTCATTTTTTTTTCTTGACTCATTCAAGTTACATGAGTTTAACACATTTCCTGGTGCTTACTTATTAATGTGTGGCCAGTGGTATGCTGGGAAATATTTAACAACTGTCTCTACAGGAAAAAAAAAAATGTACATATGTGTACATAAGCTTACTATAAACTCTACTGAGTTAAAAAGATATGCACCACACAATTTACAAATAATGAAAAAAATATAAATCTCTTTATCGCCAATTCCACAGTCAACTGATTGTCACAGAAGACTTCCACTGATTTTTGCTGAATTCTCATATCCATACCCAAGCGATGAAACAATGAAGACATACGTCTGACCTGAATGATTCTCTGCTGATTAGATAACAGTTTTCAAATATTAGAATATTTCCTTCCATACTTTCTTACACTTTTTATAACGTAAGAGCTTCAGACACAACATACTTTTCAGTTTAATCTGCATTATTAACACTTTCCCCATTTCTTAAGTACAAACAATCAACAAAAGGTAAATCAAGCCCTGATTTATAGCAACTTGCCAATTAATGTGGAGCAATTCATTCCTGCCATAACTGATTACAAAATGTACAATAAACTGAAAAGACGAAACACAGGCTGGTAGAAAATAACTGTAAAACATATATCTGACACAGGATTTATATCTGAATATGTAAAGAAATTTTAAAAGAAACGCAATACTTAAAACAGGTAACCATTTTGTAAGGCGAATAGCTCTGAAAATTGGTTGCAAAATAACAAGAATATATTTAATGCTACTAAACTGTAAGATGGGGTGGGTGCCTGGGTGGCTCAGTCAGTTGAGCATCTGACTCTTGATTTCAGCTCAGGTAATGATTTCAGGGTCCTGGGGTCAAGCACCAAGTCAGGCTCTGCACTCAGTGGGGAGTCTGCTTGAGGATTCTCTCTCTCCCCTGCCCCACCCCACATATACACACGTGCTCTTTCTCTCTCTCTCTAATAAATAATTTTTTTTTTTTTTTTAGATTTCATTTATTTATTTGACAGACAGAGATCACAAGTAGGCAGAGAGATAGGCAGAGAGTGGGGGGAAGCAGGCTCCCTGCCAAGCGGAGAGCCTGATGCGGGGGCTCGATCCCAGGACCTCAGGACCATGACCCAAGCTGAAGGCAGAGGCTTTAACCCACTGAACCACCAACATGCCCCTAAATAAATCTTTAAAAAAAATAAAAATAAAAATGTTGGGGTACCTGGGTGGCTCAGTCAGTTAAACATCTCCCTTCAGCTCAACTCATGATCCTGGAGTCCTGTGATCAAGCCCTGTATCAGGCTCTCTACTCAATGGGGACCCTCCCTCTTCTCCTGCTCTCTCAATCTCTCTCTCTCACTGTCCCTCTCAAGTACATAAAATCTTTTTGAAAAAAAAAATAAAAAATAAAGATGCCTAAATGGTATGTTTTACATTATGTATATTTTACTACAATTTTTTTAAATAGGAAAAGCTTTGAACAAATACTTCAACATAGAATATATTGGGATGGCAAATAAGCACACAAAAGAATGCTCAATATCATTTAGGGAAAGGCAAATTAAAACTACAAAAAGCTACACTAAACTCCAGCAGAATAGCTAAATTGAAAAGAGTAACCATACCAAGTATGCTCAGGATGTAGAATTGAAACCCAGGCTACACTGTTACAACCACTTTTGAAAACAGTTTGGCAATTTCTTAAGAAGTAAATATACTTCCTACCATATGACCCAGCTTTCCTCTCCTAAGAAAACTGGAAGCATTATAACCACAAAGATTTGTACACAAATGTTCATTCCAGCTTCATTTGCAACAGTCAAAAACCGGAAACAACCAAATGTTCCTCCAAAGGTGAATGGATAAACAAATTGAGGAGTTAGTCCTACAGTGGAATACTCTTCAGCAAGAGACAGGAATGAACTACTGATAAACTCAAAAATAATTATGCAAAAAAACAGATGGTAAGAAAGAAAGAAATATGCTGAGAAAAGCCAGACAAAAAGAGTTCATACTGTATAATCCTACTAATTCAAATAAAAACTAGCATGTAGCAACACAGAGTAAGTCAATGCATGTGGGTAGAAAGAAGAGACAGAGAGGTACAGAAGGGAAGAGTTACAAAAGGGCACAAGGAAACTTGAGGATGATGAATAGTTTATTACCTTAATTGTGATGGTTTCACAGGTATATACATATTTCAAATGTATCCCTCTGTACCTTTAAATATAGGCAGCTGTATGTTAATCCTAGCAAAATAGAGCTCTGTTTTTAAAAGGGTCATCATTTGGTCTAGCTTAAACTATGAATGGAGAAAAAGAGATTCACATAAGTCAGTCATAGCAATACAGGATAGCAGGATGCTTAATCAAGAGTTAAGTAATGTGGCACCTACACTAAGCACCTGAAGTCACCGAAGGCCTTATTGGTTGGATTAATGGTAGTCACCCTATCCATATCCCTCCAGCAAGAGAGCCTATCAAGTTGCTTCAGTATAGCAATATTCTCACAACCCAGTTCTAATCTTAGCCAGAAGAAATGTAAGTTGTTGTATGGCTCAGCACATTCAGTTTTCCTCATCTTGATATTCTAGCCTAACCAGGGGGCTCAATTTTTTCCAGTTATGTCCCAAGTCTTCCAGTGCCCAACACCCCAAACTGACTACTTCAGATTCCTAACAGCTGTTCCTAATCTTAACATAACTGGCTCCCCTTCTCATTTCAGAAATATGCTACCTTGCCCAGTCATGTGGACCTTAGAAATTCTTTGATCCATCAGGACCTGTCCTGGTCTAAAACCTGAATAACATCTCATGTTTTCAATACTGCTTCGTTCTCAGTTGTCTCTCATATCCCATACCTCCACGGCCCAACCTTACAGTTTAAGCTGGCCCTTCCATCTTAGATCTGCTTCTCAGACTTTAATTCTTGTTTGCTGTTCTTGAATTTAAAGGCCCTGACCCTCAGTCCATACTCTGATCTCTCAATCAGTCTTGCAGCATGACTATCTCCCAGTTTTACCAATCCTGTTCCTACCCACGTGTAGTTCTTAAAAGCCAGAAAGTCATCTTAGAAACAATGGGTTCTTGGGATGCCGGTGGCTCAGTCGGTAGACATCTGCCTTTGGCTCAAGTCATGGGATTGAGCTCCAAGTCGGGCTCCCTTCTCAGTGGGAAGTCTGCTCGTCCCTCTCTCTCTCCCATCCCCGGGCTCCCTCTCTTCCTCTCTTGGCTCACTCCCTCTCTCTCAAATAAATAAATAAAATCATAGGAAAAAAAAATAGAAAAATGAAACACTACATTCTTAAAGTATAGACAGAATAGAAATACTAAGAGTAGAAAGGTAAAGGCACAAAGGAAGGGCATAAAAGTTGAAGAAGAACATGAGCAAATGATCAAGTGACTGATGTAATTGAGAAAACAGGAGACTGGCCTGAGTGGAACAAGAAGTAGGGTTAAACCATAGTCAGACAGAGAAGTCTGGGCTTGATAAAACAAGTTACTGAAAAACTGCTATACACTCCAGAGCAGGGTAGTGACAGCACAAAACTGTTATTAGTCTAGTACTGAAAAACATGAGATCAGAAGCAGGAGGTGTTAAATGATGCTCTCTTGGAAACCGTGGCCTGAGGTAGCAAATGTTTCTCTTGGAAACCGTGGCCTGAGGTAACAAAATGTCATGTTCTAGAAAGGTCCCACTGCCAGTGGGAAATGAAACATGAATGTTCTACAATCTAAAAAGAAAAACCGACATATCTTGGTGACCAAATAGGTACAGAGTGAATGAAGAAGAGAAGAAAGAGGATAATTACGATAATGGTAATAACTAACATTTACTGACAGCTTCCTCTGTGTCACTCAGCCATGTAATTCAAAGCAGTAACTTATTTAATCCTCACACCAACTCTTTGAGATAGGAATTATTATTTTTCTTTTATAGATGAAGAAACTAAAGCAGAAAGGTTAAGACATTTGCTCAAGGTCACACAAATAGTAAGTGGTCACAGCAGGACTTAAAGGTAGGTAGTACAGCTCCAGAACCCATTCTTAAACACCATAAGAGACCTCTATACATTTTAAGGAAGAAGGGAAGGTCTCCATGCAGTAGGAAAATCAACAACCCTAAAAACTGGAAGAATACCTTATATCCTATAAGACTGTAGGAAGATGGGTGGTTTTGAAACCATGATTAACTGATGTAAATATGTTTATAATAGAACTCAGATTTCAATATTTCAGTCCTTTCTGAATTTGAGGGCCTAAAAGTCTGCTTGAAGTAAAGACAAAATAGTTGCAAAAAGAGAGGGAGAGTCTTAACTTGAGGGTTAACTGAGGGTTTTGGAGGGGAGGAGTGGGGGTCTTGGGTGAGCCTGGTGGTGGGTATTAAGGAGGGCACGTATTGCATGGAGCACTGGGTGTGGTGCATAAATGATGAAATTTGGAACACTGAAAAAAAAATTTAATTTAAAAAATACAGAATAAAACATCTATTTAGATAGCACTAAAAAATATATATATATAGTGCAGAGTATTTTTTTTTTTAAATCATTAAGTGTACCATCCTTCTTTACCCACATCATGAGAAACTCTACTTCATGAAAGGACCAAGATCATAGCCAAAGGAAAGAATTTCTACTACTATACTTTATCCTGGCCCAGATACATGGTAATGAACAGAGCCATTTTAATAATCATCAAATCTCTCCACTGATCCTCTGCTCCTAAACCCTTCTCTCTTGCTAACAGAATCTATGATTCTAAATACATGTAGAAACTAGGTTTCATTAAGGGATCACACATAATAAAAGAGGCTTCACTAAGGGGACATCTAAGGTTTCTTTGTTTTATGCATTATAGTTAGAAGAGCAATGAAAATGTGAGCTCTACAGATAATTGAATATACATTGTAAAAGTGTATCCCAATCAGTATTTCACGGGCTCTTAAAACCTTAATGCAAAGTCATTCCTGCTAGCTTTTCCAGGTCACTCTGGTTCCCAGTGTAACCTCAATGAAGTAACCTCAATGAAGGCAAACTCAAAATTATACTTTAATATCTATCACTTTCTCATTAGACTAAAACTATGCCTCTAAAAACTGATCCTTCTTGTAACACAGGGTAATTCTGCTTCTCCCTTTACTCCTTCACAGCAGACTTTATATCACAAAGTCCAGCTCCTAATTTTCAAAAATTTCTGTGCCCCACAGAGAAATGCAATCAAATGAGGATGCAAGGTATCACCCATGGTCATTTGCTGGTTAAAGGACAGTTTCCCACACAGCAACCTTGCAGTGTGGGTATAATTTAAATTCCTATGTCAGGAAAATTATCACTACTATATGACATGGACTTTCACTTGTTCATCCTGAAACCTTCAAGATTACAGGTGAATAGCATAAAGTGTGAATGCCAAAAGTCTACCATTCGTTCTACGAGAGACTTTTCATCAAAGAGGATATGGAGAACAACTTTAAAAAAAAAAAAACCCAAAAACCTGGATTCAACAAAATCAGGTTCTCATAGTCCTAGTTCTTAATAGCAGCAAAAATGCAAAATAAAAAGATTGAAGTAGATGAAATGAGAAGACTGGACCAAATGAAATTCTCTCCTGCAGCAATAAGTCTACAAGATCTACCTAAGGTAAGCTATGATCTAGAAAGCTAGAAACTAAATTTAAAAACACTTGTGAGCAAATGGGATCCACCTGAACAACAATGGCTCTAAGCAGTTTCCAGAAGCAGGAGCCTCACACTGACACTCTCCATTCTGTTTCACTGCACCTCGTCTTTTGTTCTTTTATTTTCATAGGCATTCCTTGGGGGCCCTCAAGATTTCTGCTTCATAAAAAATATTAGATGATTATATTCCCCCGAAATGTTCAGGTTAGAAAGTCATTATGCAGAATATTTTATTTTTACAAAATGAATCTCACAAATATTAAGTGAACAATACTATAAACTAAGGAAAGTTATTAAAGTTATTCAAGTCAAGTAAGAATAAACTAACCACAATGTTGCACATCTAGATTGTTTTACTGCTAGAATATGCAGGACCTGAGATACTGCCATGAATAATCTACTACTTAAATAAAGAAGGACTAGAAATAAACAAGTTACACATCTCCAATACTTAAATTAACTACATGATTTATAAGATTCATGTTTCACCATATACACCAATAGAGCTGAACTGGTGTACTTCACTATATGTAAAATGGTCTTCCATATCAATGTTTCCTAGCTTTTAATTTTTTTTAAATAATTTTTATGTTCAAAGTAATAATTGCACACAATATAAAAAAGTCAAATAATAGAGAAAGGTACACAATGAAAAGTGAAAGTATCCTTTATACTACTTCTACTAGGTTCACTACTAAAAAAAAGAATCAAACTCTAGTTTAAATGTATGAGGACAGCTACAATATCCATAGTATCTGCTTTATGGTATAGAGGACAGCTACAATATCCATAGTATCTGCTTTATGGTATAAGTAAGCCCCCTCCTAATTATCTGATTATATTTTTATATTCAATAAGAGGTCTCTTAAGTGATACATACTTAAGGTCCAGCTCCATTCTAAGGGCTGCTGAGTTATTCCTGCATACTGCAAGATAAACAACAATTTTGGCATGAAGGTGTCTGACAGTCATGGTAGGAAGGCTTCTGGAACTTCCAGTTCATGAAATTATTTCAATATATATCCCTGGGCAACATACTGTTTCCGATACTTCAAGACCAGTAAAGTCCTAAATTCAACCAAAGGACATTTTTAAATCAAATTAAATTCTTTTCAATCTCCCAACTACACCTGCCTATATGCCATATAGATTAGAATCATTAATATTGATCAATAGATGGTTTATGGGTCAATATTTATTCTTTAATGACATTATTCTATTTAATCTATATCTATATACAAATAAGCAATCTGTTTAAGCACTTTTAAAAGTACGCTATCTAGGTTCTGAGTTGTTTGCTATTTAAGGCTCCCTTTACATGATTTATGCCTATGAAGGCAAAAATCTTAAGAAAAGCTGGTCCAAGAGAGCTAAATTTTATAAAAGTTAAAGAATGTTTTTCAGGCGTGCCTGGCTGGCTCAGACACTAAAGCATGTAACTCTTGATCTCAGGGTTGTATGTTTGAGTCCTGTGTTGGGTGTAGAGAACACTTAACAATACAATCTTTCCAAAAAAAAATGTTTATTTGAAATAAAAGTAGAATCTTAAAATTTTAAGTTTTCTAATTACTAAATAAGCATGTTCTTAACAAAGACCCTTTTGTGCCTACAGAACAATAAGGTATTTGTTGTTGCTTTTCTACCAAACCAAAAAAAAAAAACAAAAAACAAAACAAAAAAAAAAACCCTCCTCTGGAAAGGAAAATAATTACTTCTGGAAACCACATACTAAGATAAACTTGACTATATTTAAAGTTTTCATATGTTAACAAAATGGAAATTGCATTATATATGCATAAACATAACTACAAAGTCGCTATATAACAGAAACATGCACACCAAACCCAAAACTATTTTCAAATACTAATTTTAAAACTTAAGGTAACTTGGAAATCCTTTACAAATCAATGTATTTGTAACTTAGACTCAAACATTTCATTTCCCAGGCCACTGCCAATTTCAACTTAGAGCTAACTATAAAAAGGAAACAAGTCTAGCTACATTTTCATGAATAACTAACCTTGACTTAATTATATGTTGATTTAGCACATCTCCCACATTTGAAACAAGTTCTAACTAGGAAGGTCACATACAATAGTCAAATACCAGCGAAGTGATGAGAATGACATAGACCCTATGTCATGAGTTACTATAAAGAAATGATTATTAACCCATTGTTTCTCAACCAACCAAGGATTAAGCAAACTTTCCCCTTTATTCCTGCATCAATTTTTCTTTCTCTACTGGATCATTTCATCTATATTATAAACACTTTAATATCTCCCACCTTAAGTAAAATTTCTCACCTGACAACATATTCCCTGTGCCCCATTCCCTTGATTTACAGAAAAGTTCATTAAAAAAAAAAAAAATTACCCTGGGGCACCTGGGTGGCTCAGTCAGTTAAATGTCTGCCTTCAGCTCAGGTCATGATCACAGGGTCCTGGGATCAAGTCCCACATCAGGCTCCTTGCTCAGCGGGGAGTCTGCTTCCCCCTCTGCCTCCTCGCCGCTTATGCTCATGCCCCTCCCCTTTCTCTCTCTCAAATAAATAAATAAAATCTTAAAAAAAAAATTACCCTCAGGACTCCTGGGTGACTCAGTTAAGTGTTGGATTCTTGATTTTGGCTCAGGTCACGATCTCAGGGTCATAACATCAAGTCCTGTGTCAAGCTCCACGGCTCAGCACAGAGTCAGCTTGAGATTCTCGCTCCCTTTCCCTCCTTCCCTCATCCCGCTCCTGCTCTCTTTCTCTCAAATAAATAAAATCTTAAAACAAAACAATAAAAAAAAACCTATCCTCACTTTATTTCCCTCTCTGATTCTCAAACCCACTGCAATTGCGCTTTCATCTCCACAGAAATCGTTTGTATGAAGGCCACCAGTGATCTCCATATTGCCAAATCCAATCTTCAATTCTCAATCCTCATCTTATTTGACCTATTGGCAGAACCTGACACAGTTAATTAATTCTCTCCTCACTGAGGAAAAAATTTTCATCCTTTTGCCTCCTACAGACACCACTCACTTAGTTTTCCTCCTGTCCCACTGGTCCTCCTTCAGCACCTCCTTTGCAAATGCTCATCTTCACCCTGATCTCTAAATAAAATTAGTTTGTCTAAGGACTTAAGTCTTTGAACCTCTTCTCTTGTCCAAATTTTCTTCACTAAGCAACCACAGCCTGTTTAGACTTTAAGTATCATTCATACACACACACACACACACACACACACACATATATATACCCCCATATATACCTATATATATATCTATATGTATACACCTATATATACCCCATATATACCATATATATTTATCAGCACAGTCTGGCCCTTCTTCTCTGTACTCCAGATTCATATACCTAGCCGCCCATTTGAAATCTCCACTTATAGATATGTAAATATGCATCTCAACATTTACCAAGGTCAAAATACAATCCTAAATTCTACATAAACACCTTAAAGTCTACTTCCCACCTCTACCCCATCTGTCCCCTTATCAGTATAAAACCAATTCCATATTTCCAGTTTCATGGGCCAAAACTCAAGAGTCATTCCTGACTCTTATTTACTTTACTGATCCCTACTTTGTAAAATATCCATAGTACACTGCTTCTCATCACCTCCACCACTAGCCCCCAACCAAAGCCACTGTCATCTCTCTCTTGTACTATTATAGTAAGCCTCCTAGACTCTGTTTCCACAAAACAGACCATCCATACAATACCAAGAACAATCTTTCTCAAACCTAAGTCAGGTCATGTCACTTTTCTGCTCAAAATTTCTCATGACTTTTATCACTTAGAATAAAAACCAAGGTTTTTGCAATAGCCTACAAAGCCTCCTCATGATCTAGCCAACCTCATCCACTCCTCTTCCCTTTGTACAAGTCACTGCAGCTACACTGTCCTCCTTGCTTTTCCTCTACACTAAGCATATCCTGCTGCAGAGCCTTTGTACTTGCTATTCCTCAACCCGAAAACCCTTTCCCTGGATATCGGCAGAATCTCTCTCTTTTATTATTTAGGCTCAAATGTTACCTTATCACCACATTTTTTTACTATCCTATATAAACCAGCACCTCTCTACCCACACTGTCACTCTCAATCCTCTCATCAGCTTTATTATTCTCAGCATCCATTAGCTCCTGATATAGAACATACAGGCAAGCCTCATTTTATTGTGCTTTGCTGTACTGGGCTTCACAGATTCTGCATTGTTGTTGTTTTTAACAAGCTGTGAAGGTTTGTGGCAACCTTGAATCAGCAAGTTCATCGGCACCATTTTTCCAATATTTGCTCACTTTTTGTCTCTGTATCACATTTTGGTAATTCCTGCAAGAGTCTAAACTTTATTATTATTATTACTAATATTTGTTATGGCTATCTGTTGTTAGTGATTATAACTCACTGATAATGTTTTTTAGTAATAAGTATTTTCTAATTAAGGTATATACACTGTTTTCTTAGACATAATGCTATTGTACACTTAATAGAATACATTGCAGTATACACATAACTTTTACATACTGGGAAACAAATTCATTTGACTCATTTTATTGCAATATTCATTTAATTGCAGTGGTCTGGAACCAAACCCACACTATCTTTGATATATGCCTGTAATTATTTGTTTACTGTCTGTTTTCCCATGTACTAAAATGTAAGCACCATGAAAGTAGCAATTTTAGTTTATGCAAAATGCAGCACTGGAAGGTAGTCCAAGATGGCAGCAGAGGAAGATGCTAAACTCACACCCAATGGACACACAAATCTACTGCCACAAATCGAACAATCCCCTCTGGAAAAGATCTGAAAACTAGCTGAACATTTGGCAACAAATGGTAAAAGGGCCATATCAAGCTGGGAAGGAGAAGCAAGATGCAGTCTCCTCAAAATCCCACCCCTGGCACGGGGACCCACAATCAGGAGGAATCTCACAAATGCAGTTTTTTTTCCTGAGGACTTAAGGGTTCATACCCCACATCAAGTACCCCAATCCTTGGGAACTGTAACAGAGAGATGAACCCCCAAAACATCTGGCTTTGAACACCAACAGGGCTCACATCCAGGAGACCCAAAGGGCTGTAGGAAACAGAGATACTTCTTTTAAAGGGCTCACATGCAGACTTAGTCACCCTGGAAACCAGCACAAAAGCAGCAATTTGAAAAGCACCCAGACTACACACGAAGGAGTTTCACTGGCTAATCCTACAGCATCTATCAGAGGGGCAGGGGCCTGTTGGACCTTTCTCCAGGGACAGAGGCACTGGCAGGGACTTTATGGTTCTCTCCCTCTGCCTTGAGAGCACCAACAGGGTAATCCACCCCTGTGCTCCCCCATGCCCATGTGAAAACTGTGTCTGCACGAGCCATGCGCTCTCCTATGGGCCCGCTAAAGCTGGCAGGCATATGCAGTCTACACAGGGGGCACTCTGATCGCCTACTCAGGTGGCCGGGGGGCCTGCGTTACTGGGTCCAAAGCGCTTGTAACAATCAGAGAGACAATTCACTACAGAGACAGTAGTTTGAAACACATCCCTAGTCTTTCTGTGAAATAGGCCTATTTACTTGTCCCAGAGCTTCAGCCTGAGCACCACACTTCACATCAGCTACACATCTGGAGGCTGTGGAGGTGCTTTCAGGGAAAGGGAGCCAGGGGACACCATCTTTACACTCTCCCTAAGCCTCACTACGTTTTGCCAGGACCTCCAAAAAGGAGCTTATACACTCATCTAAAGCCCTGGTTTTTGTCACTGTCGCCCAGAGGACACCTTTAGATCACCTGGTCTGGAGGCCAACAGGGTGTACAACTACAGCCCTACAGGACTATATATGCCTACACATTTTAAAACCTGCTGCCTGAGGGTCTGGCTTCCAATCAGCCTATAACTGGGGGTTGCTTGAGATCCATCCCCCAGAACATTGACAAGTCTTGGCACACTCTCAACAACTGGGACTTATCAGGAATAAATCAGGCTGCTTAGACAATCACAAAGGTTTCAGAGAAAACCAAGAGCTAGGGCAAGGTTGAAAGATAAGATTCATCTGCTACAGGAGGCCACTCTTTGAATACTCATGCATAGAAACAACACAGAGTCAAGCAAACTGAGAAAACAGGAAAATGTCCCCCCAAAAAAGAACAAGATAAAACCTCCCCCAAAAACCTCAATGAAACAAAAAGTAGCATTAAGAACACCTGGCATTTAGCTGGGTACATATTTGCTGAATGACTAAATAAATAATAGCTTAAGTTACTATGCTATAAGTTAATAAAGATTAACTCATTTAATCATCAAAAAACTACATGGAGGTATTATTAATATTCCAATTTTACCAATGAGACAAAGGCATAAGAGATTAAGTTACTTGTATGTCACATATCATATAAGTGGTACAGTCAGCCTCCTATATCTATTACACGAGATCAAGTCAGATCACACAAATGGACCACTTAACAAAACATCTGGCACATTAAATTACCTAACACTTATGAATACTTGTTATGTGACAGACATTAATGTAGGCTCTTTGTGTGTATTTACTTATTTAATTCTCTTATTCTTCAATAAGTAGATGCTTTTATTTTCACTATTTTTTATTTATCAGGGCACCAAACCTAATTCAACAGAAGTTACACAAAAGACACTGCTGTGAAAGAAATGGGACAAACTCCAACCTTTACTCTTCTCGGAAAACAGTTAACATGTGCTTAAAGAAATGTGTTTTGAAAGTTAGCACTGGAAACCAAATCAAAATGAACTGAATTCCTATCACTTACAGACACATTGTTAATTGTATTTGTTAGCCTGTAGTTCTAGAATGCCTTCTAAGATTCAAAGACAAAACAGTCACAGATTTTCTTCATTAAAAACAAAACAAAAAAAGCTACCCCTTCTCCAAATATCTGGTCGCTACTCCATATTGCATGGTATTGTTTAACGTATCTTTTTCATTATTTTTTTTAAGGTTTTATTTATTTATCTGAGAGTGAGAGAGAGCATGAGAGGGGAGAAGGTCAGAGGGAGAAGCAGGTTCCCCATGGAGATGGGAGCCCGATGTGGGACTCGATCACAGGACTCCAAGATCATGACTTAAGCCGAAAGCAGTCACTCAACCAACTGAGCCACCCAGGCTATAATTAATAATTTATAATTTTCATTATAAGGAAAAAGTTAGCTGAATTAAAGTAGATCTTTTTACTATTTAAAACAGAACTTAGTCATTTATATCAATCTGAAATCACCAAGTTTATACACTGCAAATTACCTTCTGTTTTAAAAGTCAGTTTTATTAGCAAAAAATAAATTTTAAAATTACTGCACCTGAGAAAATAGCCAATTCCTTTATCCTTGAGTTAAAGTGAAAGCGAAAGGAATCATGAAAACGACTAAATATAATTTCTTCAGCTCAAAATACAGCATTTATTAAATTTTTAGAGCCATCTGTAGATACTATTCTACATTAATAATTAATATATGAAACATCATGGTAAAGACCCTTAAAACTTACGGTGCAATAATGGCTCTAGCAGGTCTTTTTGTAGACTGTACTTGTGAGAGCCAACCTTCTAGCTGTGCATTCAGCTGCGGTCCTATAAAAAGAGAAAGAAGGAAATTGGAGTTAGCAGAGAAATGTACTATATATAACCATACATGACACAAAATCCTTATTAAACCTATTTGGGACTAAAATGGCTTAATGGGCACTGGGATCATTAGTTTGTACGTTAATGTTTGATACTTAACCAACTACTAAGCAAGCCATAGAGAAGGCCATGTACCAATTAAACAAAATTTGCTTTTATCCATTTACTTACTGACAACCATTTTCATTCCAGAACAACAATATGATCTATAATTTGAAGCACTGTTTAAACAAAATAAAACAAGAAACAAAAGACTCTAGGCATATGAAAAGAAAACACCTGAGTGACTGTTTACAGAGCACCAAAACTTGCCTTAATCACTAAAATCATATCCATGGAGTGATCACTCCCATACCCAAAACCTTTCCTTCTATCCAGTCCAGCCCCTACTCTGATGATCACATTGATAACCAGTGACTATGCCATGTCAAAAATCTCAATTTCAAGCATCCCACTCTCCTCACTGCCTATCTTCTCAGTTCACTTCTAGAAATCTGTTGATTGCTTACAGATTCTGAGTTACTTTCCCCTCTATCCTTCCTCTCCTTTCTTCTTCCCCTCTTACCCAGCCTGAGACTTGCTCCATCACTCTGAATCATTTCTTTACCTGTGCCCTCACTCTTGCTCCTCTTTCTCCCCCACAGTCAAACACAGTATCTTCACTTGTTCAGCTGAATGAGATGACAAACACAACCATATGAACTTTAAAATTATACCCATAAATTGCAGACCCTTAGCAAAGCTCAGAAATCATACCACGTTAACCTCGTGAACTTGCTCTCCCAGCCTTAAGATAATTTCTTCATATAGCTTCTCATTTTACCTTAAAGCCTCATTCCCCTCTCACTCCCAGCAGATGATCATGGTTTTTCATTTTGTCAAGGAAAATCAGAAAATAGCCAACCACCCTGGTTTGCCAAGGACTTTCCCAGTGTTAGCACTGAAAGTCCTACATCTAGGGAAACCTCTTAGTTGCAGGCAAACCTGGACATTAGTCACCCTAAATTCAAAAGAGAACTACTTCCTCTTCCTCCCATTTATTCTGCCTTCTCTCCTGTGTCAACACATTGACCTTACTCCTATCAAAAGTCAAACAAATTCCTTCTCCACTGGGTCCCATTGTTTGTCTTCTCAAGGACTCTGCTCCTCTAATTGTCCTAGTCTCCTGTACAAACTTGTCCCTTTTTACTAGATCCTTACCATTAGCATTTTTCCTCTGGCTCTCTTTTTTTAAGCATTTAATCATAAAATATTTAAATGTTACAGAAGAATCTAGATAATAATAAAACAAACATCCACGTACCCAGTACCCCAAAAAATTAAATTTTAATATTCTTAAGATCTTCCTTAATGAGAAATAAAATATTACAGACACATTTGAAAACCTTGCTGATCCCATTATACATTTTCCTCCTCAGAGGGAAATCAAAATCACTTTCTGATTTTGGTGATTATCATTGCATTATATTTTTACTAATGTATATACCCATAAAAATATGCATTGTTCTGCATACATATTGTTCTGAATGTTTTTAAATACTACATAAATATACTGTGCATGTTCCTCCATAATTTGATTTAGTACACAACATTACTGATAACAGGTACTCATGCTGATTCTGTAACTCTAGTTCACTCACTTTAATGCGGTATTATACTGTGTAAATACACCAAAATTTATCTATTCATTCTCTTCACAGACACTTGGTTGTTTCCACTGTTTCACTGCTAATATGCAATGTTACAAGTGTCTTATAAACATGTATTAATAGTTTTTCTGGGGCGCCTGGGTGGCTCAGCGGGTTAAGCCTCTGCCTTCAGCTCAGGTCATGATCCCAGAGTCCTGGGATTGAGTCCCACATCGGGCTCTCTGCTCAGCAGGGAGCCTGCTTCCCCTCCCCTCTCTGTCTCTCTGCGTACTTGTGATCTCCCTCTCTGTCAAATAAATAAATAAAATCTTTTAAAAAAAAGAGTTTTTCTGGGGGCAGCCTGCTTGGCTCAGTCGGTTCAGCAACTAACTCCAGATTTCCACTCAGGTCAGGATCTCAGGATCGTGGGATAGAGCCTGTGTCAGGCTCCATGCTCAGTGGGGAGTCTGCTAAGGATTCTCTCTCTCCCTCTCCTTCTGCTCCTCCCAACCACACTCACTTGCTTTCCCTCTCTCTTGCTCTCAAATGAATAAATAAAAAATGTTTTAAGAGTTTTTCTGGGGTTTAACAACGAATAAAAGTACTGGATCACCAGAACACTGCAAATTACCCACTAAAGTGGCCAGATCAATTTACCCATCAGTGTAAGGGCATAAAAATGAGAAGTCTTCCTGTTAAAAATTAGGGGAAAATGGGGGTCCTGGCTGGCTCAGTCAGTGGAACATGACACTCTGGATCTCTGGGTTGTAAGTTTGAGTTCCACGTTGGACATGATACCTACTTAAAATTTAAAAGGGAAGAGATTTGTCTTAGAACACATTCGTCTTAGAGCACTTTCTCTAGAAAACTTGCAATCGTAAATTCTTTCTCTAGCTCTTGAAATATATGTAAATGTTTTTAAAAGCTACATAAGCTTCTAGGGATCCAAGCTGGCTCATTCAGTAGATCATGTGACTCTTGATCTCGGGATCCTGAGTTCAAGCCCTATGTTGGGTACACAGCTTACTTTAAATAATAAATAAAGCAAGCAAGCAAGCAAGCAAGCTTCTAACCAGCAACCCAGGACTCTCTGAAATGTGATTCGCACCAAAGAAGACAGCACCCTCTTTCTGCCAGTTTTTTTTTTTTAAGATTTTTATTTATTTATTTATTTATTTATTTGATAGAGAGAGAGAACACAAGCAGGGGCAGTGGGAGAAGAAGAAGCAGGCTTCCCGCTGAGCAGAGAAGGGCTCAATCCCAGGACCCCAGGATCCTGACCTGAGCCTAAGGCAGACGCTTAATGACTGAGCCACCCAGGTGCCCCTTTCTGCCAGTTTTTGTGGGAAGACAGGAACCTAACTAGCTGACCATCTACTTCCAAGTTGCAAAATTACCTCCTATCATAAGAACACAAGTTTATTTTTAGCCAGTTACAAATACATATGGTCACCGCAATTACCAACTGATTTAGAATGAACTATGTGTGAGAAATGTTGCTATCAAGTCCTCTGACTTGAGCACTACTTACAATTTATCTTGAGAACATGTATGTAATAGGTTGTATCTGGCCATATAAAAGGGTGAGCTCTCTTTAGATCTCTGAAATCTCTTAGCAGATTGACTGTGATGTGCTTCACATTCTGGCTCAATGCTTATTTTCTTTCTCTTCTGCCTCTGAAGAGAGGTTTTTCTGAAATGGAGGTTTTGGTTTAAATTATATTTCTCCAACATCAGCAATGGTTAAAATTTCCCATTTCCCCTCATCCTTATCAATATTTGATACTGACAGAATTTTTAATTTTTTTGGCAAAATGATAGGTATGAAATAATATCCCTTTATTTCTTCTGATTTGTTTCTCCCTGATATCCACAGACATTAAACATCTACTGACGTGGTTATCCCTCTGGATATATTTAGGACTAAATACAGAAACAAGTCAAGTTTATAATGAACAGCCCATCTATAAAATGCCAAAGTACAAAAAAGTTCCGATTTCAGCAAACAATGTAATTTATTTTAATAACTTAAAATTAAGAATAATTCCAAAAACCATTATATTACATAACCTCATTAGTAACTCAAGGAAAAAAGTTCAGATTTTCAATGTAAAGTTTTAGCTGCCAAATAAACTCTGTGTTAACTTAAAAGAAGTATTGCTCTAAATATCTCCACATACAGGAAGTTTACAAAACAGAAATTGGATAATGGATAAAAGCAAAGAACATATTATCTCCCAATTTAGCCACTCTATTGCCACCAAATTCACTGATTTTTAAGCATTAAATTAAGGTCTTTTAGTAGTCCTTCTATAAAAGGACCAATTTCCTTAAAAGGTTCCTAAGGTAAAAGCTAAACTCCAAGTTTCTTAATTGTCTTTGAATAAGACAACTGAGCATATCTATTTATTATGGTTGCTTAGCTGCTGATCTATAAAATATCAAGTAAAAAAATGAATTTGAGTTCTTCCAGAGAGACTGATACTTGGCAATATGGTATCCTTAACACATGAAGATGATGAACAAAATATGGTTTGTGTTTCAAATATCACTGGTTTTGAAGGCACACTGATGAGCAGAAAAATCAGAAATATTGTTAAATCCTAGCAAAACTAATGGCTATGTCATTTTGCACTGAGAAGGATAAATGGGTATTTACTTCTTTGGAAAGATATTAAAAGTAGGTTCCCAGAGGATCAATGCTTCAGGTACTTCCTTAGGAAACAGACAATAAATAATGGGCTGTATTTACTGTGATGCAAATTAACAACACTTCTGCTTCTATCCTACTTGAGTTGGACAATTTCACAAGGAAATGTATTCTCATGGTGACAAAACTATAGAGATACTAAACATACGTACACATACACACATAAACACACCCCTCCTCAGCCCTGCTTTTCCTATGCAACTTGTTAACAGAACCATTCTAAGACATGTAATGAAGTAAGCCAAAATGGTTTTCTACACTTTTCTGATTGGTTTGCTCTTCCTATTCTTCTTTGCAAACAAAAAATTTTAGTGGCCTGCTCACTCTGAACAGAAGTCATGTGTTCTATAAGCTCGTCTCTTCTATTAAATAAATTAGCACATCATGGTCTTAACTATGACTAACAATGTTTTAATGTCACAAATAATATTTGCCTTCATTTTTTAATTGAATAAATGTTTATTGGACACCTATTTATGTGCCAAGAAGTGGAATGGATGCTATAGTTATAGCAATAAAAAAAGACAGATGCAATGTCTGCCTTCATGGAGCTTCTGTCAGTGTCTCAAACACAAAGAATGGCTGAAAGTTAAAAACTTCAGACACCAGGGCAAGCTAAAAAAAAAAGACATTTTTGGTTAGAAGAGCCTTCTAGTGTGGCTCAAAGTATCCCACATAAAGAATGACCAACAGTCATAAAATTTTTTATACCATTCTTCTTTAGGTGGTCCCTGACTATTGATAGAGTAAACAATTCCAGGGGATTTGTTAAGGCAAAGTAACAAGGGACAAAACAGAAGCAAAAAATATATAACCAAACGAAAGCACACTGTCAGCACCTAGTATTTTACTGGCATTCATTCTGTGAAACCTATTGAAACTAGAAAAATTAACCTGTAGTCAAAATAATAAGATGGGGGGGACATCTGGGTGGCTCAGTGGGTTAGGCAGGCTCAGGTCATGATTTCAAGGTCCTGGGATCAAGGCCCACACTGGTCTCTCTGCTCAGCGGAGAGCCTGTTTCCCCCTTCTTCTACCTGCCTCTCTCTCTATTTGTGATCTCTCTCTCTCTCTCTCTCTCTGTCAAATAAATAAATAAATAATCTTTTAAAATAATAATAATAACAAGAAGAAGAAGAAGGATGAGGAGGAGGAGAAGGAGATGATGATGATGATGATGATGATAGAGGCACCTGGTGGCTCAGTTGGTTAGGTATCTGCCTTTGGCTCAGTTCATGATCCCAGGGTCCTGGGATGGAGCCCCCTGTGAGGCTCTCTGCTCAGTGGGGAGTCTGCTTTACCCTCTCCCTCTGCCTGCCGCTCCCCCTGCTAGCACTCTCTCTTTCTCTGTGAAATAAATAAATAAATAAAATCTTTCTTTAAAAATAAAAAATAAGGGGCACCTGGGAAGCTCAGTCATTAAGTGTCTGCCTTCAGATCAGGTCATGATCCCAGACTCCTGGGATCAAGCCCCACATCAGACTTCCTTCTCCATGGGAAGCCTGCTTCTCCCTCTCTCACTTCCCCTGCTTGTGCTCCCTCTCTCACTATGTGTCTGTCTGTCTGTCTGTCTCTCTCTCTCTCTGTCAAATAAATAAATAAATAAATAATCTAAAAATAAAATTAAAAAATAAAAAATTAAAAAATTTATGTTAAGACTTTTTTTTTTTTTAAAGATTTCTTTATTTGACAGAGAGAGAGAGTGCGCACAAGTAGGCAGAAAGGCAGGCGGGGCGGGGGGGGTGGGGGAAGCAGGCTCCCCGCTGAGCAGAGAGACTGATGCGGGGCTCGATCCCAGGACCCTGAGATCATGACCTGAGCCAAAGGCAGAGGCTTTACCCACTGAGCCACCCAGGCACCCCTATGCTAGACTTGTTTAAGAGTGGCTGCTGGATCTCTGAATTTCACAGGCCAATAAAATTTCCAAAAAAAATGGGGGAACCAACACAGGGGTGTCAGTTTTTTTAGTTTACTAAGAAAGGACATTTAAAATATATCAACCATTTATCTATGATCACCATGACTTCATAAAATAAATAAAACCAAAAAGTAAGATGAGTACAATTTTAAGATAATCTCAGTCCTTTAAACTGAATAAATTAACCACATTTCATTGACTCGAAGATACCAGCAGTATCAACATGCACCATTATTTCATGTATCACTAAGACAAAAAAGTTCCCAATTAAACAAGGACATATGGCTACTTATCACTTAGAATTTTTTAATTGGAAAAGCTATTTTCAACTTATTTAAACATGAATTATGATACTCATGTTTATATTTTAAAAAGCAAAATAAATTCAAAGTATTCTTGGTATTAAAGAGGGCACGTGTGGTGATAAGCAATGGATATTATACACAACTAATGAATCTATAACCCTACATCAAGAACTAATGATAAAGGGGGTTGAGAGATACAAACTTCCAGTTACAGAATGAGTAAGTCATGGAAATGAACAGTGCAGCATAAGGAATATAGTCAACAATACTGTAATAACACTGTATGGTGACCACACTTACTGTGGTGATGATCCAGTAATGTACACAATTGTCGAATCTATGTTGTACATCTGAAACTGATGTTAATATTGTATGTTAATAATTCAATTTAAAAATAAATGAGATGTTTAAATAAAAAAATCTAATGATATACTATATGCTGGATAACTGAACATAATAATAAAAAAAGAGATTCTGAAAAATGTCTTCAAATTCACAATCTGATATCTAAATTGTTTTTTAACTCACAGTCATTGGTGCCCTTTGTTCTTCCATAAAATCATCCTCTCTACCATTTGGATAATTAGTGATGCAATATTTCTTTTAAAAGTGTTCCTCTAGGGCGCCTGGGTGGCTCAGTGGGTTAAGCTGCTGCCTTCTGCTCAGGTCATGATCTCAGGGTCCTGGGATCGAGTCCCGCATCGGGCTCTCTGCTCAGCAGGGAGCCCGCTTCCCTTCCTCTCTCTCCGCCTGCCTCTCTGCCTACTTGTGATCTCTGTCAAATAAATAAATAAAATCTTAAAAAAAAAGAAGAAGAAAAAGTGTTCCTCTAGGGGCACCTGGGTGCTGCGGTCTGTTAAGCATCTGCCTTCAGTTCAGTTTATGATCTCAAGGTCCTGGGATCAAGACCCACATCAGGCTCCCTGCTCACTGGGGAGTCTGTTTGCCCCTCTCCCTCTGACCCTTCCTCTGCTTGTGCGCTTTCTCTCTCTCTCTCTCTCAAATAAAATCTTTTATAAGTAAGTAAGTAAATAAGGAATGGAAGGAAAGGAGGAAGGGAGGGAAGGAAGGAGGAAATGAAGAACAGAGGGAAGGAGGGAAGGGAGGAAGAAAAGAAGGAGTTCTTCTATCGCCTCTGGGACTCTAGTCCAAGCAACTAACTATAAAGGTTCCCATGCCATACATTTTTTGATCTTACAAAAAGAGTCACAAGATGCAACTAACCACAGGTTTCAGAAGACAGCTAGGAATAGCAATGGTAATCTCTTCCGTAAATGGTCCTTAAATGGCATGTTAACTAAAACATCAATGGACTGCAGTTGTCCAGTCATAAAAGCAGGATTGATCCTTGAGTTCACATATATGTACACAGTGGCAACTATTTCACAACCAACAATGATGTTTAGGTGCCACTGATTATAGAACATCTCAATTTCAGAAATGCTAAAATGTGGGAAAATATACACCTTAAAATTGATGAAAAAAGGCAGGCAATATAAACTACACTCACTATAATATTCTGATATTTATTTCAATGCAGAATAGCAAAAAATTCATCAAAAACCAGCATTTGAGACCACTGCTTCTAACTACAATGAAAAGTATTTCTCAGAAGCCTTACCAAGTACAATAATCTCATTTAATTTTAAAAGTAACATTTCTGCAGTTCTCCCCAAATTCTTTCTCTCATTATTGATGCTGTTCTATGATCACATACCTCAAATTTATTCCTATGCTATTAACAAAACCTAGTATCTTATTTTTAGATACATCTCAAGGGATACTATTTGTTCTTATGTATCTGTGATAGGACTATTCACAAAGAAAACAACATGCTCTTGAAACCACAAGAATTGTCACACTGAAACTAACCCAAAACTGTCTAGAGCATTACTGTATCAACCCTCCCAAAAAACCTTTGCTGTGAAGAACATTGATTGTTCTCCTTGACAAAAATCTCAAAGGTTAGGCCAAATCCAAATATCTTGGATTCCTTGTTACCGACCAATTTATTTAAACATTTTAAGAATTTATTTATATTTTTTAGTTAAATTCTGTAGTTCAGAATACAGTTGCATAAGGGCAATTACTCCTCCAATGAATAACCTTTAACGTAAATCAACCAACTCTTATATTTGTCCAACTGGAAATCACTGACCACTCTTCAGCCCGCTCATATAGTTTCTCAAAATTTTGACAAAGTTGATAGCAGCCCCACTAGCATTTCCTACCTAAAAGGGTTCAAATTTGGAGGATCACAGTGTATTTCTCCCTTCAAGTCACATAGAACTGTAATCTGAAAATAGGCTTAACAGTGATACCATTAATAGTCCATTAATTTGAATCATCTATTCCTACTCCTATTTTCTGTTGATAAACAAATTCCTTATCCCTACAAAATGATGTGACTAAATCCCTTGATAGTGTCTGGCTGTAGTATCTTATGTAAACTCTTTTTTTAGGATCAAAATATTGATTCTGTTTGCTATTTTTTATTGTAAAAAAATATGTTTGGTATAGAAAATTGGGGGAATACATATTATGGGGTAAAAACCAACAATCCCACAATGATAAAAATCTGAAAATTAGTATTTTCCAAATTTCCTCATAAATCTTTAAAATGATCTACAATTCTGTACCCTGCTTTTATTTACATAATAACATTATAGCATAAGCATTTCACTATATGATGAACTCCTTAAAGACATTTTATGGCTAAATAGCATTTCATTGCATGAATGGATCACTTCGTCCTTAAATATTTTTCCACTATAAGATGTTTAGGTTGGGGGCGCCTGGGTGGCTCAGTGGGTTAAGCCGCTGCCTTCGGCTCAGGTCATGATCTCAGAGTCCTGGGATCGAGCCCTGTATCGGGCTCTCTGCTCAGCAGGGAGCCTGCTTCCTCCTCTCTCTCTGCCTGCCTCTCTGCCTGCTTGTGATCTGTCAAATAAATAAATAAAATCTTTATAAAAAAAAAAAAAGATGTTTAGGTTGTTTGCAATTTTTCTGTACTATTATAAAAAATTCTGTAGTATGTGTCTCTATTTCATATTTAAATTTTTTTATTTTTGAATTTCTCGGAAAATGGAATTACTATGTAAATCAGTATGAGCTGTTTTAAGATTTCCATACATATATTCAAAATGCTATCCAAAATTGCATCCATTCATAATTATTCACCATGTATGACAATGACTGTTGCACCATAACTTCAACATTCTCATCAAAAAAATGTTCTGAAAGAGAAAGTAATTTAACCCATTACCCTACTTGATAAAAATTAAAACCTAATGTCCTTATATCTAGCATTTGAAAAACCAAATATTTTATTTCTTGAACCAGAGCAATTTAACTTCTAAGAAAAATATATTTTTGGCTTCTGAGATATTTATTTTCTACTTGGACCATGGAATAGCAATATGATTCTTACCAGCCACAAATTTCCCATTACCAGTGTTTAGCAAACAACTACTAACCACAGGTCTTTATAGAAGTCAAGTCAAATTCAAAATCAAGCCTATTCTGCTGCATCATGCTGCTATTTTAAATTATAATCCTAGAGATTTTGATATGCTCCTATAATTAGATTTTTAACTAATGGGGGTCCTCCAACAATAGTCAAAAAAGAGGTCTGCAGACCAGAATCATTTGATGTATTTATTTAAAGAGATCTCTAGGTCTTACCACAGAGCTACTGTCACAACAATCTCTGGGGATGGCAACCATTTTTCAAAAACAAGCTTTTATCAAGCGCCTCCAGTGACTCTGAGATTAATATTAAAATGTGGACGTGGATGGAACTAGAGGTGATTATGCTAAACGAATTAAGTCAATCAGAGAAAAACAATTATCATATGATCTCACTGATACCTGAATTTAAGAACAAGGCAGAGAATCATAGGGGAAGAGAAGGGGAAAATAAACAAGATTAAGCCAGAGGAGGAGAACAAACCGTAAGAGACTCTTAATCTTAGGAAACAAACTGAGGGTAGCTGGAGGGGAGGGAGGAAGGCAGATAGGGTAACTGGGTAATGGACACTGGGGAGGGTATGTGTTATAATGAGCACTGGGTGTTATATAAGACTGATGAATCACAGACCTGTACTCCTGAAACAAAAAATACATTATATGTTAACTTCAAAAAATAAGGAAAAAAAAAAAAAATGTGAAGTCCACTGCCATAAAGGAGTTTATTTGCCCATGCTACATGAATGAATGTAGCTAACAGGCTCTTGGAAGGTTTAGAACTGAGATTTTTCAATGCCATAAAAAAAAAAAAAAATCACATAATCTACAAATGAGCAATAAGTAAATGCATAAACTTTTATCTCCAAACTACTTTGAAGCCTTAAGTGACTTTCATTGCTTAAAGTTACCATAAGTTTATTTTTAATGGTATCTGTAGCTTCCCATTAGGATCAATGCCTCTCCAGCTTTTCCCCTCAGACAACCATGATGACAAAGTAAACTCAGATTCTTAGAAAATAGGTTGGTACACAATTTCAAATTCTCTTTTAAATCTTCTGTTTTAATCCAAAAATTCATGAGGATGTAATAGACTGACAATACAATAATGACTATAATCTCAAAACTCCCATGCTCCTATTTGCAATTTAAATGGAGGCTTCGGGGGGAAAAATACACCACGTTTATCCTCTAACACAGAGTCAAATACTCTAGTGAGAAAATATGAACCTGAATCATAAAAAGGCAACCACCTAAATGATACAAATGCTTAACATTGGGTCCACAATACTTCCTCCATGCATATCTAACCAGGAATCATTTTCTTCCAATTGCAGCTAGTGTGTTTCTTTTCCCTTTTTTTAAATGTTTCTTTGGGTTACAAACAGTTGATACTAGTAAATCTGAGTATTTTGATATCAAATCTAAAAACATAATCTGTAGAAAAATAAAACAAGTCTGCCTTATTGGACAAAATCAGGACTAAGATAAATTACACTTCCCACACAAGGCAATATTTCTTTCACTAAAAAAAATAAAAGTTTCTTAAGATAAAAATTAGAATTTTCACTTTCCATATATTTCCACCACAAAACAGATTTACGGACATTACCACATTCTCACCTTATTCTATGTAACACAGGTCTTCTATAAAGGCTTTCACTTACAGAATTTAACCAGAAAGTGATTGGGCCCAGTGGTCTACACAAAATGAAATGTATACTGTGACTGCATATCTATGAACTGATAGAACAACAGATGTGAAACAATCTAAGTGTCAATTCCCCAAAAAAAGCCTGGTTAAATAAATTATAGTAGATCCGTAGAGTAGAAGATTAAACAATGTTAAACACTGATGGAAATTTTTATGAAACCGTAAGGGAGATCTCCTAATGAGGAAGAAAAAGAAAGCACTGCATAGAATAGAAGGTACAATATGCTGTCATCTTGTATGTGCATATACAGATTATGTACTGGTTTATATTTATGTAAAATATCTCTGGACCAACATAAAAGAAATGGATAACAGTGACTGTATCCTGACAAGGAAACTAGGAGTACAGGGAAACTTCACTTTTCACTCTGTACTTTTTTGTATCTTTTAAACTTTGTACTATATATATATACTATCGACCCAAACATTAAGTATTAAGAACATGGTGCAGTCATATAATACCATGAAGTCATAAACGATGATGCTGCACTAAGATACAGAAGCAACATAAGTTCATTAACCACTGAATGGATAAAGAAAATGTGGGGGTGCCTAGGTGGTTCAGTCCGCTAAGCATCTGCCTTCAACTCAGGTCATGATCCCGGGGCCCTGGGATCAAGCTCCACATTGGGCTCCCTGCTCAGTGGGAAGCCTGCTTCTCCCTCTCCCTCTGCCCCTGCTTGTGTTCCCCCTCTTTCTGTGTCTCTGCCAAGTAAGTAAATAAATAATTTTTTTTAAGATTTTTATTAATTTGACAAGAGAGATCACAAGTAGACAAAACAGGCAGAGAGGGGGAAGCAGGCTCCCTGCTGAGCAGAGAGCCCGATACAGGGCTCGATCCCAAGACCCTGAGATCATGACCTGAGCCGAAGGCAGAGACTTAACCCACCGAGCCACCCAGGTGCCCCTAAATAAATAATCTTTAGAAAATTCATTAGTTAATTAATTAATTAAATGCCCTCACAGAGAGGACATTAAAAAAAAAAAGAAAAGAGAGAAAATGTGGTATGTATACACAGTGGAATAATACTCAGCCATTTAAAAAAATGAAATGGGGGATGCCTGGGTGGCTCAGTTGGTTGGACGACTGCCTTCAGCTCAGGTCATGATCCCAGAGTCCCGGGATCGAGTCCCGCATCGGGCTCCCAGCTCCATGGGGAGTCTGCTTCTCCCTCTGACCTTCTCCTTGCTCATGTACTCTCTCACTATCTCTCTCTCAAATAAATAAATAAATCTTTTAAAAAAAAATGAAATGGGATACCTGAATGGCACAGTCAGTTAAGCATCTGACTTTTGGTTTCAGCTCAGGTTATGATTTCAGGGTCATGAGACCGAGCCCCAAGTTGGTGTCCCCACTTAGCATGGAATTGGCTTAAAACTTCTCTGCTCCCTCATCCTCTCTCTCCCTCTCTCTCTCTGTCTCAATCAAAAATTTAAAAATACATCTTTTTTTAAAAAAGAATGAAATCTTGACATTCACAGCCAGCATGATATATCTAGATGGTATTACACTATATGAAATACTCCAGACCTTATCATTTCCCTTATATTTAGAATCTAAAAAACAAAAACAAATGAACAGACAGCAATAACAACAGAGAAACAGACTCATAAATATAGAGAACAAACTGGTGTTGCTATAGGGAGAGAGGTGAAGGGATGGGCAAAATGGGTGGAGGGGATTAGAGGTACAAACTTCCCAGATACCTAAGGAGCTCAGTCATTGGGCATCTGCCTTTGGCTCAGGTCATGATCCCGGGGTCCTGGGATACAGTGCCATATTGGACTCTTTGCTCAGCAGGAAGCCTGCTTCTCCCTCTGCCCCTCCCCCTGCTCTTGCCCTCTCTCTCTCTCACTGTCTCTCTCAAATAAATAAAATCTTTTAAAAAATGATTTACAGAGGTACTATAAGGGCCTATTTAGCCAGAGCAGCTCCGTCCTGACCCTGCCCCACCCGCCCTCAGGGAACTTACTTAAAAACAAGCACTGGAAACCAGTCCCAGGTAACAAAGCCCAAATTCAAGGGTAGGTCAGGCCAGGTGGAGGTATCTAATCAGTGGGGCGCATAAGGAGTATGGGCCCCGCCCTTTGGGTGCCAATTCTGACCAAGGTGATAGGCTAGTTTCAAATATCTACTATAGGGTAAAACTGTAATTCAATTGGTCACTTATGTGTGCCTAGCATGACTGTGCAGCTTCTCTGTGTGTTACAATCTCATTGGCCACCTGTGCGTGACCAGGGCCCAACCACATGGCCTTTGCCCTTAAAAGCTAGTCTGTAAGGCAGAGAGAGGTCGCCTCTTTGCAAGAGACAGCCCTGGCAGGTCAGTTTTGATTCTCGATGCTTGCGCGAAATAAAGTTTTGCTTGACCTTCGCTTTGTATCAGTCTCACTCCTTTGACCATGGACCCAACAGTGCAAACTTCCAATTACAAATAAGAAGTGACGAGGATGAAACATACAGCATAGGGGAATATAGTCAATATTATTGTCATACACTTTTTGTAGAAAGCATTTTATGATGTATATAACTGTTGAACCACTATGTTGTACACCTAGAGCTAGTATTATATGTCAACTACACTTCAATTAGAAGTTTGTTTGTTTTTTTTTAATAATGCTGCATGTGGCACCTGGCTAGTTCAGTCAGTGGAGCATGCAACTCTTGGTCTTGGGATTGTAGGTCTGAGCCCCAGATTGGGCATGGAGACTGCTTTAAAAAAAGGGGGCGGGGGGGATGCTGCAGACATCCCTTTAATTGACATGGGAAAAAGAGCCTCCAAATGCTAAACCCAGCTAACAAATCATTGTTAGACCTAAGACAATACCTATATTAATAATCTAAGTTACCCAAAACCCAACTGTTGAAAATTGCTATTTGACCAACAGAATATACATTAAAGTATTAAGATACAGACCAATCTGACAAGATTTCCCTACTAGCAAAAGGAGGTTCCCCTTTCTTACTTCAGCTGCCTAAGTATGATGTCCATCACCAAATTTCTGGTGGATATAATCAGAGGACAAGAAAACATTCTAGAGAAGAATGACCTGGAAAAGAGGACATTAAACACCTTATTAGTATCTTTCTTTATGTAATATGTAAAATGTAATAGTTTCAACAGTTTTCTTTTGTTTTGTTTCACTTGCCCACCCAGGGACAAGTAATTCTCCACTCTTGACTTTTTCAGCAATCATTTACCAAATAATACAGAGAAGCCAATTTGCTTTTTGAAGTAATTAACTATAATCGAATGCAATTTTTGTTTTTATGCTTTTGTTGTGGCATGTTTGAGGCCTGTTTTCTTTTCACTAAGCATTGGTAATGCATGTGCCAGCTCATCCATCTAAGAATTATGTTTCTGATTTTGCATTCATAAGATGTAAACAAAAGAATCTCAGCAAGTTATTCTTTGATAACTAGCCAAGAAAACATGCCTAATGTGGACTGAGATGGGCATGCCAGGTATCAAATATACAGAAAAGAAAAAGGTAGTCAGGCTTAACAGCTACTAAGATAAAAGGATTTCCAAGGAGTTCACAGATGGATAATTTAGGAGGAAAACCAAGTTTGAAGATTAAGGAACATGGTTAAACATGGAAGTTGAGTTATATGTGTGCATCTACTACTCTGCCAAACCCTCTGGACTGTCTTCCCTGAACTATCACAAAAGCAAAGGCTTTAATGTAAAAGCTTCCCAGATGGAAGAATAAATACTTGGGTTTAAACCAGGTGGGACCTCTCCCATTCCCAGAAGATCATAAGCAAAGGCTTTAATTTAAAAGCTTCCCAGATGGAAGAATAAATACTTGGGTTTAAACCCAGGTGGGACCTCTCCCATTCCCAGAAGATCATACTAGACAAGTATTGAAAGCCTCGGCCATGCTCAAGAACTAGTATCTTTAAGAGGTCTTAAACAATGTCACTGGCACATTCTTTTAAGCCACAGCCACCAGAAAAATTCTACTAAAGAAATAAAAACTCCTTCCCAAACCCCTCTACACTGAGGCCAATTTGACAGACACGTAGATAGATAACCACTCAACCTTAACTTGCTACAAGCCAGCATTTCCCCAAGTATTTTAAGCAAAATTCAGATTTGTAGAACTTTGTACCAAAATAAACTGGAGGGGGTGAGTGAAAGTCAGTGATGACTAAACTTGGGGGCAAGACCAATGACAATTAAGGAAGACCATGAAATTTGTTCTAAAATGAAGACTTTGATTTGGACACACTGCAAGTTTTAGGAGACAGTAAGGCAGCTATTTAAGATGTCGAACTGTTAAAAAGTAAGAGCCTTAAGTGCAGAAAAAGGGTGAATGACAGAAACACAGATTTCGGAGTCATTTAATTAGTGGTGAGAAATGAGAATGGCTGAGCCATCTGAGTGCACACAGAATGACGATGACAGCACGACTGTTCAAAGTGTGTCTTCAGATGCAGACACTTCAGCACACAAGTAAGAAGTTGAGTCAGTGAGGGAGGGAAAGGAGGTAAAGCTCAAGAAACAGGGAAAATACAGTAGAAGGAAAGCAAGGAGATAAAATCTTCAAGATTAACAGACTTTCATGCACTGCAATGAATGAACACAATGAGAAAAGAGAAAATGCTAATCAATGTATTTGATGATTATGAGAAATCAGAAACCTGAGAGCAATTAGTTTTCAGTACCAGGAGTAGAAAATAAATTTACAAGTACTGAGAGACCAGAGAAATTTTAAGAAAATGAAAACGGCAAATGAAAACACTCCAAGAAGAGCTGAAAGCAGCACTATCATTATATCCTTTTTTATTTAAAAAAAAAAAAAAAAAAAAAAGGTCTCTAGGTCTCCCAATCTGAAGTCCCCAACACTTCAAATACAACAATTCACTCACTTTATGAAATAAAACTTTAGGCATCACCAATCGTATTTTTATACCTCCCAATGAAGAAAGTCAACTACTACTATCATGAGAAAGTCAACATTCAAGTACGCTTTTGGAATTGTATCCAAATAGATAAAAACCAACATGAATATGAGAGTGTGTTTTTTGGAAATAAATAATCTCTAAGATTTTCTCTACACTTTTACATTAAATATGCTCTACACATTAACAATCCTGTAGCTAGTTCTATAGAACTCAAGCCAATAGTTCATGTTAAAGAAGACAGTGAGGGGCACCTGGGTGGCTCAGTGGGTTAAGCCGCTGCCTTCGGCTCAGGTCATGATCTCAGGGGTCCTGGGATCGAGTCCCGCATCGGGCTCTCTGCTCAGCAGGGAGCCTGCTTCCCTCTCTCTCTCTGCCTGCCTCTCCATCTACTTGTGATCTCTCTGTCAAATAAATAAATAAAATCTTTTAAAAAAAATAAATAAATAAAGAAGACAGTGATAATTTAAAATACTAGCATTGGGTATTGTAGCCAAGCTTTCATCTAAGAACATCAAAGCAACTTTTAAACATCTATTAATTATAGCCTTTCTAAACTACCCTGTTTGCTGCAGCAGAATACAAGCATGAACATGATTACATTTTACCTTGATGACACAAAATATTATTTAAAACATTTGTGTTTAATATTCAACAATTATGATAGAGATATAACAACAAAAGTTATTCTGGATAAGTACTTCGAATAAAAAGTAAAATCTCAATTTGAACTTCATTAACTGTCATCCAGAAAAATTCAGAGAGGGACCAGATTTTTTAAATTCTATTTTAAAAAATCTGCTAAATTAATAACATGAACACAGTAAAAAATACAACAAAAGTACTGTTTTCCGCTATTTTAGATATACTTGATGTTCAATTTAAAAGTAGGTAATGATATGGCAAAAAGAACTGCAAACTGGAGGACAGGAACAGCCAGAATTTAAAGATTTTTCTTTTTCTTTTTCTTTTGACAGAGAGCACAAGCAAGGGGAGTGGCAGGCAGAGGAAAAGGGAGAAGCAGGCTCCCTGCTGAGCCAGGAGCCCCACGTGGGACTCAATCCCAAAACCCTGAGATCATGACCTGAGCCAAAGGCAGCCACTTAACCAACTGAGCTACCCAGGTGCTCTAGGAATGGCCAGAATTTACAGTGTATCTACAATATGACAGGAACAGTACTGGGTTCCTTAAAATGTTATTCTTGGTTAACTGTCATAGCAATCCCATGATATAGTTATTATTATTTCTAGCTTACAAATAAATAAGAAAATCAGTTTCCTCAAGTTCATATAGCCAGTAAATGGCATGCCAAGATTTTGAGCCACACCAGTCTGTCTCTGAGCTGTGAAGTTGTCCTATTCATACACTGCCTACTCTAAAAAGCAAGTGATCCAGGTTACAGTACGAACATTCCCATAGATCTAGGCTTCAATTTCCCATTCTATAAAACGAAGAGGGTAAACTCAATTGTGTCTATAATTCTAGGTTACTGTAATATAACAACAGGTAGAATTATATTTTTTAAGATTTTATTTTTAAGTAATCTCCACACCCCATATGGGACTCAAACTCATAATCCTGAGATCAAGAGTCACATGTCCTACCAACTGAATCACCCAGGCACCCCTAGAATTATGTAGATTGATGCTTAAAGATACTTACCAATCACTTGTATTCACTTTACTAGGTATAGCTATGGGGTATATCACCTTTCATTCTATGCCTTCCTTGAGTGTTGTATCAGAAATTTAAGAAAGATCAACATATGAGGCACCTGGGTGGCTGAGTGGGTTAAAGCCTCATGATCTCAGGGTCCTGGGATCGAGCCCCATATCAGGCTCTCTCTGCTCAGTGGGGAGCCTGCTTCCCCCCACCCCGCCTGCCTCTCTGCCTACTTGTGATCTCTGTCTGTCAAATAAATAAATAAAATCTTTAAAAAAAAAAAAAAAAGAAAGAAAGAAAGAAAGAAAGATCAACATAGAGGGCACCTGGCTGGCCCAGTCAGCACAGTAGGCAACTCCTAATCTCAGATCGTGAGTTCACGCCCCATATTGAACATAGAAGAAGGAAAGAAGGAAGGAATGAAGGAAGGAAGGAAGGGGGGGATGGATGAAGGGAAGATCAACATAGGAGTAACACAGTGGACACCAAGAACCTCCTTCCCAAAAGTAAAAAAAGAAATAAGAAAATTGGGTATTGTATAAGACAATTTAATGACTTTTAAGAAACTACAAGTTTCTTGATTTAAAAAAATCCCAAAACAAAGCATTTTAAAGTAAAGCTTTGAAAATTATGAATCCCAATGTATATTCATCATCAAAAGAATCATCAGAGGTCATTTATTAACTGCCAACATTATTTATAAGACTTTGATGCTTTGATTTTGTTTAAGACAGTAAAGACTGGGCCTCCTTGGAAAAATGGCTGATTCTACATCTGGGGGAGAACATGTAAAATGAGTATGGAACATCTTATACCAGATCTGATGGTTAATTTTATATGTCATCTTGACTGAGTCACAGGGAGCCCAGACATTTGTTCAAAAACTATTCTGGGTGTGTCTGTCAGGGTGTTTCTGGATGATATTAACATTTGAATTTGTAGGCTGAGTAAAACATATACCTCCCAGCCCTCCCTGATGTTGGTATGAGCCCCATCCAATCAACTGAAGGTCAGAATTGAACAAAAAAGCTGGACCCTCTCACAAGTAAGAAGGAATTCCACCTCCTGACAGACTTCAAGCTGGTACATTGTTTTTCTTCCTTCCCTCAGACTCAAACCTAAACACTGGCTCTTCCTGAGTCTTGAGGACTGGAACTACATTAGCTCCTAGGCCTCCAACTTGCCCACCACAGATAAGTTGTGAGCCTCTAAAATTCATAAACAAATTCATTATAATAAATCTCTTTATATAAATGTATATATTCCATTGGTGTGATTTCCTAGATAATACAGACGAATAGACAAGAATGCAGGAAAGCTATCAAAGACAATTAGGGTCATGTCTAGACTCAAAAACCAGCTTAAAGAGGCTCCCACTGGGGCACCTGAGTAGCTCAGTGGGTTAAGCCTCTGCCTGCAACTCAGATCATGATATCAGGGTCCTGGGATGGAGGCCTGCTTTGGGCTCGCTGCCCAGCAGGGAGTCTGCTTCCTTCTCTCTCTACCTGTCTCTCTGCCTACTTGTGATCTCTGTCTGTCAAATAAATAAATAAAATCTTTAAAAAAAAAAAAAAAAAGAGGTTCCCACTGGCTAAAGATGGGACAATTTGAGTATCTATCTTTTAAGTCCACGAGTTCACAGTGACACTTGAAAAAAAATTTTTGCTGGTTACCCCACACCTGTTTGTTTTTATTTTTTTAAAGTGGATACATGAAAAATACCAATAAGTGGCTCAAATTTATGGGTTTCGTTATACTGGACAATGCTGCTCTAGATCTAATCAACTATTTTTATATAGTAAATGTGACAAAAATATGTTGAACCCCACAACAGAGATCCAATCACAAAGATCCAGGCCGCTGGAATCTCTAAAAATCAAAAGACCTAGTTTCTTCAACAACAAAAACAAAACTGCAAGAAAAAGAAAAGAAAAAGAAGAAAGTGGTGGGGCGCCTGGGTGGCTCAGTGGGTTGAGCCTCTGCCTTCGGCCCAGGTCATGATCCCAGGGTCCTGGGATCGAGCCCCACATCAGGCTCTCTGCTCGGCAGGGAGCCTGCTTCCTCCTCTCTCTCTGCCTGCCTCTCTGCCTACTTGTGATCTCTGTCAAATAAATAAATAAAATCTTTTAAAAAAGTGAGATAGAAAGGGAATGTGTAGATTTGAACAAAAGATATAACATCAGGAACAAGGCAAAAAGTTCTCCTTATCACAGCTTTCTTATATCATACTGGAAATCCCAGCTAATACATTAAGACAAGAAAAGGAAATAAAAAGTATACAGATGGGAAAGAAGAATAAAAGTTGTCCATCTAAGCAAATGACACAATAATCTATGTAAAAAAATCCACAAGAATCAACAACAACAACAGTTCCTGGAATAAATAAGCAAGTATGGCAAAGATGTGGGATACAGGTTAAAATACAAAAGCTTTTCTATACACCAGCAATGAACAAGTAGAATGTGAAATGAAAACACAGTGCACATTTATATTAGTACAAAAAAAGATGAAATACTTGGGCATAAAGCTAACAAAATTGTATGAAACCTATATGAGGAAAACTACAAATCTGAAAACCAAAGAACTAAATAAATAAATGGAGAGATACTGCACGTTCCTGGATGGGAAGACTCAACATTATCAAGATCTCAGTTCTTGCCAATCTCAGGTAAAGATTCAGTGCATCCCAGTCAAAAGCACAGGGACCAACAAACTGATTCCGAATATTATATGAAGAGGAAGAAGATCCAAAAAAGCCAACATAATACTGAAGGAGAACAAAGGTGGAGGGCAACTGATACTACCAACGTTAATTACTATAAAGCTACAGTAGTTAAGACAGAGTGGTACTGGCAGAAGAACAAATAGAGCAACGGAACAAAACAGAGAGCCAAAAATAGACCCACAAAAAATACAGTCACCTGATCTTTGACAAAAGAATTAAGGTAATAAAATGGAGAAGACTCTTTTCAACAAATGGAGGCTGAACAAGAAGACATCAAGGGGATATATGGTAAATCTCTGTATCTTCTACTCAATTTTGCTGTGATCTTAAAACCGCTCTAAAGAAATTTTTAAAAAAATTTTTAAACAGGGGCGCCTGGGTGGCTCAGTGGGTTAAGCCGCTGCCTTCGGCTCAGGTCATGATCTCGGAGTCCTGGGATCGAGCCCCGCATCGGGCTCTCTGCTCTCTCGGGGAGCCTGCTTCCTCCTCTCTCTCTGCCTGCCTCTCTGCCTGCTTGTGATCTCTCTGTCAAATAAAAAAAATTAAAAAAATAAATTTTAAACAATAACATTTTTTAAATACTTATGAGACACAATAACTAACTGCAACATATGAGCCTCATCTGAATCCCAACTTAAAAAGAGTTTAAAAAGAAATTATGACGATCAGGAAAATGTGAGCATTAACTGAATATGAAGTAATTAGTAACTTTTTACAGTGATAATATTAGTAATTTATGTTTTAAAATTTTTAAACTTAGTTTCTTTTAGAGCTATATACTCTGAAATGTTTATAGATGAAATGATATTCTGTGTCAAAATAATATGGGGGTAAAAATAATGTGGGAGGTCAAATGCAAGGGGATACAGGTAAAATAAATTGGCAGTAGGCTAATCATTTTGTAGTTCTATAATAGGTAAATGGGAATTCATTACACTATTCTCTCCACTTCTGCAAAATCACAAAGTTTTAGCAGGTGGAACAAACTTTAGTTATAGACAATGGTGAACATGAGTAAGAGAAATGGAAACAAAGCCAAAAATACCTAAGTTTGTCACCTGAATAAAAACTTTGAGTTTCAGTTTTCTCATCTATAAAAGTAAGTATAAAACACTAAGTACCTATACAGGGTGCCTTAGCATTAAATGGAATAAGACATACAAACACATGTATTTCCCAAATCAAAACCACAATGAGATATCACCTCATGCCTGCCAGAAGGACTAAAATTAACAACTCAGGAAACGAGATATTGGCAAGGATGTGGAGAAAGGGGAACCTCCTGTACTGCTGGTGGGAATGAGAACTAGTGCAGCCACTCTGGAAAACAGTATGGAGATTCCTCAAAAAGTTAAAAATAGAACTATCCTACAATCCAGCTATTGCACTACTAGGTATTCACCCAAAGGTACAAAAATATTGATTCGAAGAGGTACATGGACTCTGATGTTTATAGTAGCATTATCAGTAACAGCCCATCTATGAAAAGAGCCCAAATGTCCATCGACTGATGAATGGATAAAGATGTGGTATATTTACATACCAGAATATTACTCAGTCATCAAAAAGAATGAAATCTTGGGGCGCCTGGGTGGCTCAGTGGGTTAAAACCTCTGCCTTCAGCTCAGGTCGTGATCCCAGGGACCTGGGATCGAGCCCCACATCAGGCTCTCTGCTGGGCAGGGAGCCTGCTTCCCCCTCTCTCTCTCTGCCTGCTTTTCTGCCTACTTGTGATCTCTGTCAAATAAATAAATAAAATCTTTAAAAATGAAATCTTGTCATTTGCAACAACGTGGATAGAGCTTAAATATATTATGCTAAACAAAGTCAGTCAGTCAGAGAAAGACAAATACCATATGATTTCACTCCTACGTGTATTTTGAGAAACAAAACAGATGGACATAGGGGATGGGGGGAAAAGAGGGAAACAAACCGTAAGAGACACTTAAAAGATAGAGAATAGGGGCGCCTGGGTGGCTCAATCGTTAAGCGTCTGCCTTCCGCTCAGGTCATGACCCCAGCGTCCTGGGATCTAGCCTCGCATGGGGCTCGCTGCCCTCCCCCTGCTTGTGTTCCCTCTTTCACTGTGTCTTTCTCTGTCAAATAAATAAATAAAATCTTTAAAAAAAAAAAAAAAAAAACAAGAGAGAGAATAAACAGGGTTGATGAAAAGAGGTGGGTGGGGAATGGGCTAGATGGGAGATGGGTATTAAGGAGGGTACTTGTCATAATGAGCACTGGGTGTTGTATTGTTAAGTGATGAATTACTAAATTCTACTCCTGAAACCATTATTGTACTATATGTCAACTACCTAGAATTTAAATAAAAATTTGAAGGAAAGAAAAAAAACAGTATTTCCTAAAACTCAACTCTTTCACCCTTTCCTAAAGTTCTAAACAAATACTAACTCAACTGGCCTAACCTCATTTGAAAAGTGAGAAAAATAAAGTAAATCCTCAAAAGTCTACATGCAGTTGGCTCCTATTTCCTAAAACCATCCTTTTATTCCCAGTTTATACACTATATTCCCAGTTTTATTCAGAAAATACTTTACATATTCACCATGCCTAAATGGTGTCTTACTTTAAGATAAAAAGAATTTTACACTTACCATTCATCAGCTAGTGTTAGCTACTTCTACCCATTACTTGGTGATTTATAATTAGAGTTCCAAAGAGACACCCTTCTTGTGAATAACAGGTGATACTTACTACTTTTGCGATTAAATAATAGCTTAATGAGTGTTTGCCATTAAAACTAGGCCTGATATTCATGTCCCAGAGAAAGCTAAATCACTTGATGCCAGTTCTTTATGGATTTCAAGAATCTCACGTACGTTTTAATTAAAATTTATGAAAAATTTCTTTTCTCAACTCTTTTAAGTTAAATATCTTTGAAAATAATAATGTATTTAGGCAAAAACAACCTAACTTAGTAGATGTTGCAACATTTGTAAACTTTTTTTTTTTAATTTTATTTATTTATTTGACAGAGTGAGAAAGCACAAGCAGGGCAGACAGTGGGGAGAGAGAGGGAGAAGCGGACTCCCTGATGAGCAGGGAGCCCCTGTAAATGGTTTTAGTGGTTATTTTGAGGTGTCAAATTCTGGATACTTATTTGGTCAACTCTATACATTCTGAATTTTTCTATAGTAACCAAGTATTTTTATGATGGAAAAAAAAGCTTTGTATAAATATAGGATAATAGAGGACTTAATTCTATAAAGGAACATGGAAACAATAATGAACACTGAATTGTTTTGTAGTTATTGACATAACTTCATTAAATGAGAAGTGCTATGTAAGAGATGTTAATAGGTCCCAATCATTTGGCAGTCAATTAATTCTGTTTTTAATAGAAGTATAATCTTTTAACAGAACTTGATAGATTTTTCATGTTTGTATTTAGTGGAAACTTTTACAATTTTGAGTTGACATTTATGTAGTTAAACACAGTTCCAAAAACAGTTACTATAAAATTACTGTTCTGACATCTATTCTCATATATTATCCTGGAGAGCTATCTGAGGCCTCAGAGGAATGGGGGATTGACCAGGATACATAGACAACAAATTAAAACTTACAAGTCCTAACCAAGAGTAAGGAGTCCTGCCTGTGTGTCTCAGTCTGTGGTTCAAGAACCACATTCAAGAAAATCAGTTGGTGTGCTTAACAAAAAACCAGCCCCTGCTCCCCAAAGCCTAACCCAAAAAGACTGAATCAGAGTATAAATGAAATTATCATGTCACATAACAGCACTTGACCAAAGAATCTTTTATTTGCTTCCTAAAACCTTAAATAGCTTCCCCAACCCATGAAACCATCTCACATTAATTAAATAATTCCAAGTATCTCATCTTGTGAAATGATCCTGGTATCTGAAAATGTCTCTCTTGCCAACAGGATACATCCACAGACCTGAAAGCCTTCCGGCTGCAGTGAACACCAAGAGACCCAGAGCTGCCTGTGCCTAGGCAGGACTGACTGCTAACAGCTTCCATCCTGGCATTAACAACTTTGCTCAGGAGCTTTCATGCTGATCTTCTTTTGTTTTGTTTTTTTAAGATTTTATATATTTACTTGAGAGAGAGGGCATCCACAAGAGGAGGACGAGAAGCTGAGAAGCTGAGGGGGAGGGGAAAAGAATCTCAAGGGGACTCTGTGTTAAGTGCCAGGCAGACACAGGAATCTGTCTCACAACCTGGAGATCTTGACCTGGGCCAAAACCAAAAGTCAGACACATACCCAAATGAGCCACCCAGGGACCCCCTCAAGCTAATCTTCCAACCTAGAAGTCTCTGAATCTTGCACTACCTGCAACTCCTAAGAGTGTTAGCAGGTTTCCCTCTCCTAGCAGTAAACCTAGTTTATTTCTTCTATTAATGACTAAATTGGACAGTGTCCTGTTAGTGACCAAATTGTAGAGTGATAAATCTTCCAAGAAGTGCTTCAGATTAATTACCAAAGAGGCTTCCTTCTCTCTTACTTTTTATCCCCTTGATAACAAAACTACACTCCACATTTCATATCCCTCCACTTCAACTCCATAACTTCCCCCAAATTCTTAACATATAAACTAAGAACATTCTAGTTTTGCAATTCAACGTTTATTGGTTTTTTTTTAAATCTTAATTTTATAGTTAATGCTATCCACTATAGATAGAATTTGAGATAGTAAATACATTCTCTAATAAGAATACCATTCAAAGTTTTTAACCTTTCCTCAGAATCTAGAAAATACTAGAGTCCCATTTCAGGTTACAGCATACTTAAAAATCAAAACTTTAAAATGTTAACTAAAAATGGTAGAGAAATCTTGGCTGATGAACTACTAAAATGTTTAAAATACCAGACATTTTGATTTGATCTTATATAGGTAATATATTTTTATTAATATTTACTAATAATGTTTATTTTAGTTAAGTGTCATAAATAATTCAATACTGGTTCTTACATAGAAAACACTAGTTACTACATCCACTTACCCATTTAAGACTATATTAATTCCACAAGAAACTTTCTGGGAGGATTCCTAATCTCCAATATTTTAACAGAAAGTTGCATATGCTGAACTTCCAGTTAATGTTAGTTTAATTAATCTCACCCTCTGTCATATTTCAGACAACTACTCGGCAATTTTACTGTTACATTTGTTTTATTGATTCCTCCACATAATCAAACATTTTATTAAATACCCATTCACTGCTGGGCACTGTCATAGCCCGGCTTGAGGGTCTTGAGATAACTATCTATTAACATGTTTCTTGACCAAATAGCATACATAGTTCTCATTCATGCTCAGAAAGCACTATCATCCCTGTGGGGATCAATTAAAAAAATACTGTAGAGGAGCACCTGGGTGGTTCAGTGGGTTAGGCCTCTGCCTTCAGCTCAGGTCATGAGCTCAGAGTCCTGGGATGGAGCCCCGCATTGGGCTCTCTGCTCAATGGGGAGCCTGCTTCCCCCTCTCTCTCTGCCTGCCTCTCTGCCTACTGGTGATCTTTCTCTCTCTATCAAATAAATAAATAAAATCTTTTAAAAAATTTTAAAGTTTAAAACAACAATAACAAAAAACACTGTAGATACACGAGCAAAATACCTTTTACTGCCACCACTAACACCCTAACCAAACTGAAGCAACATCTCAGGTTGAAAAGTTCCTTCATAGAGTAATGCATCAACTAGACCAGACTTTACTCTCGCTACACCCCATCTAAAAATTTTGCTTGCTTTTTTTATATTTTCAGATTCTCAACACTGATATGTTCATATGGATGCTAATAACATCCTGCAAAAGATGAGAGTATTCTGTTAAACTATAAAGACTCTAGACCCTTCTTTCTTGGATATAAACATAAGACTGACACATTTATGCAGAAAAATGTTTGGAAGAATAAACTTTCTGTTTTGAAATACAACTAAAACCAAGCATGAAGAAGAGTCAACAATACAAAGTCTTATTATCAGATTCAGAAAAAAACAAACTAGTAATAGCACACAATTACATGTGTGATATACTTTCTTGTTAATGATCTTTCATGCAAATGCTGGGATGTGGTCTGGGAGTCTAATGAACTTAATTCTACTTGTAATGATGCACAGTAACACCAGTATACAGCCACTTCTGGATGCTGTACTTGTCATGTTTCCCACTCCTCCACCTTTAAAATTGTGAAACAAACCGGGCTGAGTTAGAAACATACCGAATCAAGAAAAAAACTAACAAAATAAAAAGTAAAAGCTTTATTTAAAAACCAATATAAAGGAGACAATACTGGGACGCCTGGGTGGCTCAGTTGGTTAAGCAGCTGCCTTCGGCTCAGGTCATGATCCCAGCGTCCTGGGATCGAGTCCCACATCGGGCTCCTTGCTCATCAGGGAGCCTGCTTCTCCCTCTGCCTCTGCCTGCCATTCTGTCTGCCTGTGCTTGCTCTCTCTCCCTCTCTCTGACAAATAAATAAATAAAATCTTTAAAAAAAAAAAAAAGGAGACAATACTAACAACCTTACAGAAATGAAAAGAATTATAAGAGAACACTATGAACAACTGCACACCAACAAATTAGATAACCTAGATGAAATGGATAAATTCCCAGAAAACACACAAACTATCCAAACGGACTCAAGAATAGAAAATTGGAACATATGTATAACAAGCAAAGAGACTGAGTTGGTAATTAAAACATCCCAACAAAGAAAAGTCTAGGACCAGATGGTTTTACTAGTGAATCCTACCAAATATACAAAGTAGAATTAATGCCAATTATTCCCAAACTCTCCCTCAAAACAGAAGAGTACAGAACACTTCTTACCTCACTTTATGAGGCTACCCTGATTATAAAGCTACACAAAGACATCACAAGAAAACTACAAACCAATATCCTTTGTGAATATAAAGAAGTCCTCAATGACATACTAGCAAATGAAATCCAGCAACACAGTAAAAGAATTATATACCTCAATTAAGTGGAATTTATCCCAAGAATACAAGGGCAGTTCAATATATTGAAACCAAGCAATGCAATACACCACATTAATAAAATTAAAGAAAAAAAAAAACACATGATCATCTCAATTGGTATAGAAAAAGCATTTCACAAAACCCAACACCCTTTCATGATAAAAACAGACTTGGAGGGTCAACCCAGGTGGCTCAGTGAGTTAAGCATCTGCCTTTGGCTTAGGTCATGATCCTGGAGTCCCAGGATCCTGCCTTGTATCAGGCTCCCTGCTCAGCGGGGAGTCTGCTTCTCCCTCTGCCCCTCACCTTGCTTGTGTACTCTCTCTCTCAAATAAATAAATAAAATTAAACAAACAAAAAAAGACTTGGAATAGAAGGAAACTTCCTTGACCTAAGAAAGGGACATTTATGAGAAAATCCACAGCTAATATACTCAACAGCAAAAAAATAAAAGCATTCCCCCGAAAACGAGGAATAAGACAAGAAGCCCACTTTTGCCACTTCTTTTCTATTTTATACTAGAAGTTCCCAGCTAAAGTAATTGGGCAAGAAAAAGAAATAAAAGGCATCCAAATTAGGAAAATGTAAAATTACCCCTACTCACAGATGACATGATATTTTACATTAAAAAATTCTAAAGAATCTGGGGCGCCTAGGTGGCTCCGTGGGTTAAAGCCTCTGCCTTCGGCTCAGGTCGTGATCTCAGAGTCCTGGGATGGAGCCCCACATCGGGCTCTCTGCTCAGCAGGGAGCCTGCTTCCTCCTCTCTCTCTGCCTGCCTCTCTGCCTACTTGTAATCTCTGTCTGTCAAATAAATAAATAAAATCTTAAAAAAAAAATTCTAAAGAATCAAAAAAATTCTAAAGAATCCACATTAAAACTATTAAAGCTAATAAAGGAATTCAGGAGTGTTGTAGGATACAAAATCAACCAAAAAAAAAAAAAAAAATCAACTGTATTTCTATTCATTAGTGATGATGAACCCAAAAAGAAAATTAAGAAAACAAGTCCATATATGATAGACTCAAAAAGAATACTTAGCAACAAATTTAACCAAAGGGTGTAAAAGACATATCTACTAAAATTATAAATAAAGAACTAAATAAAGACATCCTGTGTATATACTGACTTAATACTGTTAAAATGGCAATACTCCCCAAATAAATCTACAGATCCAATGCAATCTCTATCAAAATCTCAACTGCCTTTTTTGCAGAAATGGAAAAGCTGATCCTCAAATTCATTTGGAACTTCAAAGGGCCCTGAATAGCCAAAATAATCTTGAAAAAGAACAAAGGTAGAAGACACACATTCCCAATTTCAAAACTTACTACAAAACTACAGTGACCAAATAGTGTGGTACTGGCCTAAGGACAGACCAATGGGACAGAACTGAAAATCCAGAAATAAACCTAAATATCTATGGGATAGAACTGTAAGTCCAGCAATAAACCCAAACACCTATGGAAAATTCAATGAGGAAAGATGAACCTCTTAAACCCTGAGACAACTGGACATTCACATTCACAAAAGAATAAAGCTGGACCCCTACCTCACTCCATACACAAAATTTAACTCAAAGTGGACCAATAACCTAAATAGAACAAAACTATAAATCTCTCAGAAGAAAACGCAGGGACAAATCATCAAGATCTTGGATTTGCTAACAGTTTATTATTAGATAGAACACCAAAAGTATGAGCAAACAAAAGAAACAAATAGATAAAACTGGACTTCATCAAAATGAAAAACTTCCACACATGAAAAGATACTGTCAGGAAAATGAAAAGAACAACCTTAAAGGAGAGAATACTTGCAAATACTTGAAAATACTTATATCTGATAAAGAATTAATACCTAGAATATATGCATCTTATAACCAACAACAAAAGGACAAACAACCCAATTTTGAAATGTGCAAAAGACCCGAATAAACATTTTTCCAAATAAAATATACAAATGGCCAATAAACACCTGAAAAGATGTTTGAAATCATTAGTAATTAGAAAATGCTAATCAATCTACATTGAGACACCATTTCAAACTCATTAGGATGGCTATTTAAAAAAGAAGAAATAGAAGGTGGGGGCACCTGGCTGGCCATAAAGGGGTTGTAAGTTCAAGCCCCACATTGGACATTGTCCTTGCTTGTGTGCTCATTCAATCACTCTCTCATCTCTCAAATAAAAAAAAATCTTAAAAAAAAAAGTCACATATTGTATGGTCCCATTTATATGAAATATCCCAAATAGGTAAATCCATAAAGACAGAAAGCAGATTTGATGGCTGACAGGCAACTATAGGTACATGGGAATGGGGAGCAACTTAATAGGCTTAAGAGGTTAACTGCTTAATAAATTTCTTTCGGGGTAATAATAATGTTTTGAAATTTAATACAGGTGGTAGTTGTACAACACTGTGAATATACTAAATGCCCATGAAACACACATTTTAAAATGGCTAATTTTGTATTATCTGAATTTCACCTCAATAAAACAAACCAAAAAAGACAATTTAGGGATGCCTGGGTGGCTCCATCAGTTAAGCGTCTGCCTTTGGCTCAGATATGATCCTAGGGTCCTGGAACAGAGTCCCACATCGAGCTCACTGGGGAGCCTGATTCTCCCTTGCCTGCCGCTCCCTCCAATTAAGTGAATGCCTACACTCCTAAATCCATGCCCTGCCGCACAGACAGAGAAGATGCCACCTAGATCTCACCAGTACTTAGTTTACACATCCTAGTGGGTATCTAGAAAATGGCAGTAGCCGTCCTAGTTTTATTTCTTTCCCCCCTCCCCCCCCATATGTGGGCAGAGTACTAAAAACAAAGTATCTTTGCCTAGAAACAGTCTCTAGACAGACTGAAAGGAAAAGAAAGGAAAAAGTACACAGCAATGGTGGGCTGAGAAATGAGTCTAGACTCTAAACACATTCAAATATGGCAAAATTAGGACAGCTGAAATTACATAAATCCTCCTCAAACATTTCTCAAAAAATACAATAGGAGAGGGGCATCTGGGTAGCTCAGTGGGTTAAGCCTCTGCCTTCAGCTCAGGTCATGATCTCAGGGTCCTGGGATCGAGCCCCGCGTCAGGTGAGCAGGGAGCCTGCTTCTTCCTACCCCACACCCCACTTGTGCTTGTGTGCTCACTCTCTCCCTAACTCAAATAAATAAATAAATTAAATCTTAAAAAAAAAATACAGGAGAGGAAAAAAATCTAATGCATCAGTCCTTGGTTTAATATATAAAAAATGTGTATAGTATCTAATACTTAATGTTTTTTGCCATAACAGAAATATTCACTCAGGGGCCACAATCAATATCATTTTATCCATGTGAATTTCCAAAGGTTATGAAGAATGTCAATCCAATAGTTTAAAAAGCTAGCCTGTCTCAGGGAAAAAAATCTTGTGAACAGAGCCCTAGAATGAAAACACTGATCAGGACTATGTTAGTAATTAGTTGCATGGCCAAGTAATCTTAAAAATAATAATAATAAAACAATGTTTAATGCTGAAAATAATGTGAAATATATACATTATAAGGACATAGCATTAGGGGTCACTAACAAGCCAAATTTCTAAAATGTACTAAAAAATATGTGCAGGTAAAAATATATGAAGGTAATTTATATATATATAAAATATATGAAATATATATATATTTGAATATATATGAATATATATATATGAATATATATGAGATATATTCATATATAAAAATATATGAAGGTAATTTAAAAAAAAAACCACCATGTCCAAAACATTGGATTGTACTTTCAAAACACTTTCTCTTCAAGTGGCCCATAAAATGTGAACAAGATAAGTTTAAGTTCATTCTAGACTCTTACTATAGTAATTTTAATTACTTTCAATAAATGTGGCTCCTGAAATTAGTGTTCCTCAAGAAAACACTGAATAGGGTAAAGATAAAGTGGCAAATAAGGAAGCAAATTCTCACAGGAAATTTAAAATGTTTAAATAGAGTTGAAAGTAGAAAAACACTAATGAAGAATATAAACAAGTTGAATTAAAAGCTTCTCCATGTACGCTCCAGATTTAGAAGAAATTTAAGTCAGGGGCTCCTGGCTCCCCAGAAAAAGAGAGGGAGAAGCAGGCTTCCCGCCCAACGGGAAGTCTGATGCCCTGCGCCACTGGAATCATGACTCCAACTGCATGCAGACCCTTAACCAACGGAGTTAAAACCACGTGTTTTGTTTTGTTGGGTTTTTTTCTTTAAGATTTTTTTATTTATTAGACAGAGATCACAAGTAGGGAGAGAGGCAGGCAGAGAGAGGGGGGAAGCTCCCCGCCAAGCAGAGAACCTGATGTGGGCCTCTATCCCAGGACTCCGGGATCATGACCTGAGCTAAGGGCAGAGGCTTTAACCCAATGAGCCACCCAAGCGCTCCAAAACCACGTGGTTTTAAAGTGAGTCTATATCACATGTCCAAAAGTGGTTTGATGGTCAATCACATGTTTTGGAGCATGGTGGGCTCTTTTTAAATTACCTTCATATTTTTTTATCAAAGGGCACATATTTTTTAGTGCATTTTAGAAATTTGGCTTGTTAGTGACCCCTAATGCTATGTCCTTAGAATGTATACTTCACATTATTTTCACAGACTGAATTCACCAGGCGAGCTGCACTCTCTCTCTGTCAAATAAATAAAATATTTTTTTTAAAAAAGAAATATAAGTCACATTTTATAAAGAATGTTTTCAAGCCAATTTAGAGTATACAAGAAACTGTTTTGATTATTAATAAATATATAATGTGTCAGGCCGCCTGGGTGGCTCAGTCCTTAGGCATCTGCCTTCGGCTCAGGTCATGATCCCGGATCCGGGATCGAGCCCCACATCAGGCTCCCTGCTTGTGCTCCCTCTCTCACTGTATCTCTCTCTCTCTCTGTCAAATAAATAAATAAGTAAAATCTTTAAATATATATATACATATATTAAGTGTCAAAGAAATACCCATTTCTACAAACTCAAAATATTGGGGTGCCTGGCTGGCTCAATTAGTGGACCATGCGACTCTTAACCTCAGGGTCATGAGTTTGCGCCCCACACTGGGAGTGGAGCCTGCTTTAAAAAAAAGAGAAAAGAAAAAGAAAAAAAATGCTCAAAATATTAATTACTATGATCATAGTCCTGTTATTTACACAGACTGACATAATACTTTTTTTTCCCATTTAGAGTGCCAACTTTTCATTTCTTCACAAAATTAAACACTAAAATCTTCTACAAAAATATAAATTTTCAGATTTTAAACTTAAGATTTATAATGAGACAAGATGAACAAAATGAAATGTTTATTTAAAAACATTCCTGACATTACATACATGGCTTTTTATTATCTTTTCCACTGCAAGCAGTTACTGAATTTCTTGTGTGTAAAACGCAAACTACAAAAAGATACCAGAGACAGCCATTTCCATCAAGAGGTTTATCCAGTTGGGGAAACAGCTATATAAAACAAGATAGGCTAAAAATACAGTGCCTAATGAGGGATTTAAGAGTTCAGATGAAAGAAAAGTGTCAGGAAGAAAAATAAATTAACTCAGGTCTTAAGGTAGAACCAGAAAAGCAGAAGATGGCAGGGTATTTCCAAACAAAAGGAAGCAATAAACAAAAGCACAAATGTGGAAATGACCATCTCAGTTGCATGAAACAAAAGCCCGCATAGTTGAGAAGGGGGAGCTAGAAAAAGTAACCCCTTAAGCTGACATTAAGGAGTTTGCTTGAAGACCCTTAGCAAGAGGAGCCAGCTAAGCCACACATGGATTCTTGACCCACAGAAACTGTTAGATAGTAAGTATTATTATCCTAAAAAAAAATTTTTTTAAGTTAGCTTGTTTCCCATATAGACAATGGATAACCACTGAAAACTCGTACGCTTGAAAATGTGTTTTAATTACAAGACAGCATATTAAAAGATTATGCACTATATAATTTATACAACATACAGGGTTAAGAACTTCACATATTTGGGAGTTTTTTTATGATTATCTTGCTTTTATCGATCTTATGCCATTAAACTCCACAAAACAGAATGTTTTACAAGTTAAATGATTCCCTAACATTTTATTTTCAAAGAAATATATATGTTTAATTATCTAAGATGTTAATTTACTAAAAGCCTTGTATGGGGTGCAATATGGAGTGGTACTTAAGAGCTCCAACTGTGGATCGAGCTGGTTGGAACACTAGCACCAATACTGTGACGCTGAATAATCTAATCATTGTCATGGGCCGTTATACTAAAGAGAAATGCAAGTGCAAATACCTGACATACAGCAAAGACTCAATATATGCTGGCTATAATCATTCAAGAGAGTCCCGAAGCCCCAGCATATGGAGCATCTGAACCTGGGTGAGGGTTCATTTGTACTTATCTTCTACTTCCCAGATTTTTAGTAAAACACTACCATGTATTTAGTGAATACTTCCTGATTAACTAAATGTACAAAACAACCACTCATTACTGCCGGATGGACAAACTGGTAAATAGACAATATAGAAATCTAAAACACAAACTGTCTTAACTCAGTTAAAAAATTCTACACCATCTACTCCACAAGCAATTTTATAAACCAGAAAACCCAAATACGTATGTGATATTTCACTTAATCTAACTGAACAAAGTTATTCACATAAAGTCCTTAATTATTAACAAATACATAGGGTGCCTGGGTGGCTCAGCTGGTTAAGCAAGCAACTCCTGATTTCACCCCCAGGCATGATCTCAGGGTCATGAGATCAAGCCCTATATCAGGACACACTGAGCATGAAGCTTGCTTAAGATTCTTTCTCTCTCATAAATAAACAAACAAATAAATAAATAGGCCATTACCTTTTCTATTCAGTTTAAGATATATACTGAATAACCAAAATAATTTTCTTCCATATAATCTCTTCACTTATTCATTCATTTATTTACTTAATGAAGTTTATAAAATAGTCCTATTTCACACCAAGACTATTTCTGACACTGGGGCGACAATAGGAAAGGCAGGTCTGTGTTCTCAGGGAGCGTGTATTATAGAGAACGGAGGCAGACAGTAAATAGGTAAACAAGTAACTTCAAATTTCGATCAATGCTATCAAACAGAACTATTACTTTGTAGCCACTCTGTCTAGTAGAGAAGACAGAGTTTAAAGATTTTGTTTATTTATTTGAGAGAGAGAGAGAGAGAGAGAGAGTACTAGTGGGGGGTGCAGAGGGAGAGCGAGAAGCAGACTCCCCAATGAGCAAGGAGTCTGACATGGGGCTCAAACCCAGGACTCTGGGATTATCTTCTGAGCCAAAGGCAGACACCAAACCGACTGAACCACCCAGATGCCTGGAGAAGACAAAAGTTTAAAAAAAAAAAAAAAAAAAAAAGGCAGGGAAGGTACCTCAAGTATCTAACAACTGAACTGAGACCTGTGGAGTAAGAAGAGCCAAGTGGGGGTGGAGGGCACCTGGGTGGCTCAGTTGGTTGAGCAACTGCATTCAGCTTGGGTCATACTCCACGCTCCTGGAGTCCCAGGATCAAATCTCAGTCGGGCTCCCTGCTTAGCAGGGAGTCTGCTTCTCCCTCTGACCCTCCCCCCTCTCATGCTCTCTCTCATTCTCTTGCTCAATTAAATAAAAACTTTAAAAAAAAAAAAAAGACTTGGGGGTAGAAATTTCTAGGAAGAGAGAATAGCGAGTAAAATAGCCCTGAGTAGAGAGTTCACCATGTTAAATGAATCAGGAAAAAAAAATAACCAGTTCCACGAATCCTAGTAAACAAGGGGGAGATGACAAAAGATGATGTACAATAGGCAGGAATAAGCCAATTCATGTAGGCTACCTATAGTCAGAAGCTTAAATACAAATACCAAAAAAAAAAAAAAAAAAAAAAAAAAAAAAAAAAAATCCTTGAAGCAGGAATCATTAAAGCAGTACAGTCACATCTGATTTCCTTGGTTTGTAAGTTCCAAAACATACTCTCACGGCACACTAAGAAATACAATTAAATACATAATTTAGAGCTAACTTTATCATCATATATTTGGCAAGTCAGTGTTAGACAAATAACATAACAAGAGTCATGAGCATTTACTGAGCTCCTGCTGTGTGCCAGATGCTGCTTTGGGTGCTAGAAATACAAAGATGACAGCAGTGATGTCACCTTTCACTCTAAGCAATAAATACAAAACTGGTAATGGTGATGTCATCTACTCTGAACAGTAAATACAAAACTGATGATGGTGATACTTTCTTCTACACTGAGCAACCCACTTTTCTTCCTAAAGGCTCAAAGCAGTAGTTCTCTATGTTGTGTATCAGAACCATCTTTGGTGTATGGTAAAAATGCAGATATCTGGGTCCCACTTAACAGAAATTCTAATTCAGCAGGTTTCCAATAATCCCTCACCACAGAGGTGAAAGAAGTATATCAGAATCACGTACATCATTGTCCTCTTGAAAATCAGGTCAAAATGAGCGACAAAAGCAGTATATAATATAGTACAGGATATACTTTGGAGGGGTGGGGAGTGTATATGAAGATAAACAGATTGACAGTCACTACAAAAGAGAACTTGGGGGGGGGGGCGTGTAGGAGGGTTAATATAAATGCCAAGGAAAAGCAAGGATTTCTGTAATCCAGCAGTTCTCAAAGTAACATCTGCAGATTCCTGGGGATCTCTGAGACCCTTTCAGAAGGTCTATCAAGTTAAAATCATTTTCAAAATAATACTAAAAATATTATTTGCTTCTTTCATGGTATTGACATTTGCTCTGATGGTTCAAAAGTAGGTAAAACTGCTAAGCATCTTTTTTTTTTTATTTTATTTATTTGAGAGAGAGAAGCATGAGCAGGTGGGTAGAGGAAGAGGGAGAAGCAGGCTCCCAGCCAAGCAGGGAGCCCCATATGAGGTTAGATTCCAGGACACAAGGATCATGACCTGATCTACACTTGATCTTAGCCAAAAGGCCGAGAAGCGATTGATCATGACCTGATCTAAACGCAGACACTTAAATGACTGCGCCACCCAGGTGCCCCAACTGCTAAGCCTCTTATTAGCAAGGGTACTAGACAATATTAGCAGCCATTACATTCTTCGCCACCACACACATAACAAACTTAAAAAAAAAAAAAAAGCCAGTTTCATTTAGGGATGTCTTTGATGAACTATAGCTATAAATATGACACATTTTATTATATCTCAACCCTTGAGTACACACTTTTCAATATTCTGTGTGCTGAAATGGAAAGCACGATGGCTGTCTCAAAGGAAAGCACTGACATGACTGAGTTGTAAGCTGACCTAGTCACTTTTTTATGGAACAACATTTTTCTTGAGGGAATGACTGACAAATAATGGTTACTTAATCTTGGGCATTTAGCAGAATTTCCTTGAAAATCAACAGTGAGCCTATCACATCAAGGAAAACAACTGTCAGTATATATTGCTGACTACGAATTCAAGCTTTGAGAAAACTGAAATTCTGCAAAATTTGTTTTCTACCATTATGGGCTTAAAAGCTTCCCAAGTCAACTAGACTTTTCTGATAAGAATGGTGATACTAACAAATGTGATTCTTTAACGATGAATGATAACATGTGTAACACTTGCAAGATCGGCATAAACCAAGGAAGAAATATTTTCCAAATGACTAATGCATGTGTTATAAAAATTCTGCACAGATATAGATCCACTTTAAGTGGAAGATAGACAGATCTTAATGAAAATAGTAGAAAAACTTCAATACTGGGGCACCTGGATGGCATAGTCAATTAAGTGTCTGACTCCTCATTTTGGCTCAGGTTGTGGTCTCCGGGTTGTGAGACTGAGTCCTGTGTTGGGCTCCACACTCAGTGCAGAGTCTGCTTGAGATTCTCTCTCCTTCTCCCTCTGCCCCTTCCACTTGTTTGGTCTCTACTCTCTCACTCTCTCTCAAATAAACAAAATCTTTAAAAAAAAAATTTTATTGCTAGGTTTTCAAATTCCAGATTGGAATTAATCTTTCTAAAACTGCCTTTAGAAGCACACCACTCTGATGCTGACAATCTCACAGGTATATTAAATATGTATAATTCATCCCATGTCAACTGTATTTCAATAAAACAATTTTTAGAAACCACAACTTTAGTTTTAGTGTAACATCATAAAAGGATACCCATAATTATCTGAAAAGTCCACTAAAATACTCTGCCTTTTTCCAATTCATATCTGTATAAGGCCAGATTTTCTTGATATGGTTCAGGTTAAAAATATATCACAACAAAATGAATGCAGTAACAGATTAGACTCCAGCTGTTTTCTATAAAGCTAGACATTAAGATATTTGCAAAAATGTAACAAATGCCAATCTTTCATATCTTCCTTGTTTTGGAAAATAAATTTACTTTCATTAAAAATGCTATTAATATTAACATGTAATGGGTTTTTATTTTTAAAATATTTTAAGTAAATATTTTTAAAGTTCAGTTTTAGTTTCTAATTTGGCAAATATTGATAGATATAATTCGTGTTTTTTTTTTAAAAGCTGTTTGAGGTAATCAGTCATTTTGAGGAGTGTAAAGGGACTCTCAGCCTGAAAAGTCTGAAAATAACCGTTGGAGATCTAATAATACATTATTTAGCTATTTAGCTATTCAACTCTGGGTCGCCTTACTGAATACACCATAACAATCTTCTTTTGAAGAATGAGAATAAGCAATAACCAAAAAGGAGGGTGTGATAGGTAGAATGACTCCCCATGTTACAACACAAAAATAACTTCAATTATTAAATTTGTTAAGTACAAAAAGTACAGAACAATTATACAATATGCTATACTACTATTTGCTGAAAAGGTATAGGAAATGACAATATATTCATATGTGCTTGTATATGCTTAACAAAACACTGGATGCTCAAGAAATTGATAAAAACACATACCTATTTAAGAGAAGGGGAATATGAAACATATAGGGGTGGCAAAGGAATGAGCCTCTTAATTAATCCCTTAATTTTTAAAATGTCTGAATGTATTCACAATATTTTTAAATTTATAATCCTATTTAAAAGAAAATAATCCTAAACCAATATTAAGCTACAATTCACATGTATTTTTAATTTCTAGGTTGCCCTAATCTCAGGGAGGGAGAGGGGGGAAAGCTGACTCTTTTTATTAGCTCTGAAGCAAAACAGTATTATTCGCCACTAAAAACTTATCCCAGAAGAATAAGCACTGGTCAATCTGATTTCTAGGACACAATACAGAAATGTTTTTTAAACCGATAAATAAAATTTCACCAGCTGAAAAAGCCAAAACAGCAATAAATAATAAGAAAATATTCAGGTGAAACTAGCAGTTATTTTATTAACTTTTTTTATACTTAGAAGATGTCACTGATGGAGTTAAATGATAATTCAGATATTGCACATGACAAAAAATCAGTGACATGAAAAAAAAGTAAAATAAAATTATCTGAGGCACCTGGGTAGCTCAGTCGTTAAGCATCTGCCTTAGGCTCAGGTCATGACCCCAAGGTCCTGGGATCGAGCCCCCTCCCCCCACATTGGGCTCCCTGCTCTGCAGGGAAGCCTGCTTCTCCCTCTCCCACTTCCCCTGAGTATGTTCCCTTTCTTGCTCTCTGTCAAATAAATAAATAAATCTTTTTTTTTTTAAGATTTTATTTATCCATGTGAGAGAGAGAGTGAGAAAAAGCATGAGGGGAGAAGGTCAGAGGGAGAAGCAGACTCCCCATGGAGCTGGGAGCCCCATGTGGGGTTCAATCCTAGGACCCTGGGATCATGACCTGAACTGAAGGCAGTCACCCAACCAACTGAGCCACCCAGGTGCCCTAAATAAACAAAATCTTTAAAAAAAATTTATCTAAAGGAAGCACAGAGAGAAAAAAAGGAAAAAAAATAATTCCCAGTTAACTAGAGGACAGTATCAAGCTATTTAACATACTTTTAACTGGAGTCTAGAAAACAAGGGGGTAAAAAAAAATATTTGAGGTAATAATGACTAAAATGACAATTTTTCTAAATTTGCTGCAAACTATAACCCATGGATCCAAGGAACTTGGCAAATTCCAAAAAGGATAAACTCAGAGATTATTCAAAGGCACATACACGATGATAAAATAGCAAGAAAATGGTAGTAAGTTAAAAAAAAAAAATCTTAACACAACCACAAGAAAAGAAAAAATCTACTCTGTTGAAAGAAACAAATATTTTTTTAAAAATCTCACAGAATTCTCAGAAGCTGTGCAAGCCAAAATTCAATGGAATATTTATAAAGTGCTAAAAGAAATAATGTCAGGCACCTGGGTGGCTCAGTCAGTAGAGCATCCAAGTCTTGATTTTTACTCAGGTCATGATCTCAGCCCCTCAATGGGCTCCCCACTCAGGAGGAATCTGCTTGAGATTCTCTCTCTGTCTCCCCTTCTCCCTCCTGCACATGTGTACTCTCTCTTCTCTCAAATAAATAACAAAATCTTCAAAAAAAAATAAATTAGTCATTAGAGAAATGCAAATTAAAACCATAATGATAGAACTTCACACTCATTAGGATGGCAATTATTAAAAGGAAAAAACAAGTGTCCACAAGGATGTGAAGGAAGTAGAATCCTTGAGCATTGTTGGTAAGAATGTAGAATAGTGCAGCTGCTGTTAATATCAGTTTGCTAATTCCCCAAAGAGCTAAACATGGAATTACCATATGACCCAGCAATTCCACTCCTAGATAGATACCCAAAACAAATGAAAGCAGGGACTCAAGCAGATACTTGTACACCAACATTTATAGCAATACTATTCCCAAAACCAAAAGGTACAAACAACCCAACCATCTATCAATAAGTGAATGAGGGGTACCTGGGTGGCTCAGTGGGTTAAGCCTCTGCCTTCACTTCGGGTCATGATCCCAGGGTCCTGGGATCGGGCTCTCCGCTCAGTGGGGAGCTTGCTTCCCTCTCTCTCTCTCTCTCTCTCTCTCTCTGCCTTCCTCTCTGCCTACTTCTGATCTCTCTCTGTCAAATAAACAAAATCTTTAAAAAAAAAATAAGAGATAACATTCTGATACATGCTATGCTATGAATTAACCTTGAAAACATGCTAAGTGAAGTAAGCCAGACAAAAGGACAAATACTATATAAGTCCACTTAACTGAGGCACCTAGGATAGGCAATTCACAGATAAAGTAGAATGGTGGTTGCCAGGAGATGAGGAGAGGAGTCAATGGGCAGTTAGGGTTTAACGGGTACAGACTTTCAGTTGGGGAAAACATACTAGAGATGGATGTTGGTGATAGTTGCAAATTGTATAAATGCACTTAATGCCACAGAAGTGTACACTTAAAAATTAATAAGATAGACAATTTTGTGCTATGTTTATTTTACCACAATAAAAAAAAAGTGTCTTTGTATACCTAAGGCCTTGCTAGATAGTTCACACTAACAATGTGATTTATGGTAAATGCCTATTTTTGTTTTCCTGGTACCCTGGGCCACACTGTATCACTATGAGCTCTGCAAAAGACAGGAGGGCTGAAAACTGATTAGTTGAGGTAAGTCACAACAGTGCCTCATGCCTACAAGACTGCCCCCCCAACTGTTCCCCAATTGTACCCCCCCCACTGCCCCCACTACCACCACCACATAAAAACCCTGGATACCAAAGCCCAGATGAGCTTCCCCAGTTGGCAGGACTTCATTTTGTTGTCATGCATCACTGAAGAAAGAATTAAACACTGTCAGAGCAACTCCACTGAGAGGACAACTAGACCCTTACACTTGTTTTCTCCTCTATTCCATCTTCTCCTTTCCTCGATTTTAATCTGCACCCTTTCTCTGTAATAAACCATACTTGTAAATATATTTCTGAGTTCTTTGAGTCCTTCTAAGGAATCATCAAACCTGAAGGTAGTCTCGGTGACCCCTGACCCAGAGAGAAAAGCATGTACCATGCAAATATTAACCATAAGAAAGCTGGCCTGGCTTTATAATATAAAACAAGGAATACTTCAGAACAAGAATTACTACCAGATACAAAGAGGAACATACATAATAACAGTCAATTCAAGAAACAATCCCAAACATGTAAATCAAATAACAGAGATTCAAACTACAGGAAACAACAAATCAACAAAACTAAAAGCAACAATACACAAATCCAGAATTATAGTTGGAAATTTCATCACTGCTCTCAGGAATTAACATAAATAATAAAATAAGGAAAATCAACAGGAACATAAAAGATTTAAATACAATAACCCAACTTAACCTAATTAACATTTAGGAAGCATTCCACCCCACAACTACAGAAAACATACATTATTTTCAAATGAACACAGAACATTCACCAAGATAGACCATGTAATGAGCCATAAAACAAATCTATTGTTAGTTGTCTGGGCCCAAGGGAGAAAAACAGATGCACCATTTCCTAAACTTATTTGACCATAAAGCCTTTCTGCAAAGGCATCTCCAGGGACGACTGTTTCTCAGAGCACTTTGGGAAAAGCTATCCCACCCATTTTCACCTCTTCCTATTTCTCCTCCTAGTTGTAACTAGCAAAATAAGGGAATCAATAAAAAGATCCTTTCCTTGGCTACTCAGCTAGAACTAGCCAATCTTATGAAGTACCTGCAAAAGTCCTAAAGCAGGAATAAGCCTGACATATTTGGGAAATAGTTAAGGGGCCAGAACAGCCGGAACAGCATAAAGGATAAGTGCTAGGAGATGAAATCAGAAACTTATGCAGCAGAGGTCAGAGCATGTAAGACCTTCTAAACGTCAGTAAAAATTGTGAATGTGATTTTAAGTATGAGGGGAGGGCTGTGAGAAAAGAATATTATCTCATTCATATATTTAAAAGATATCCCTCTCAAAAAGTGAAACAAGATGAAACCAGAGAGGGAAACAAACCATACGAGACTCTTAGGAAACAAACTGAAGGTTGTTGGTGGGTGGGGATGAGGGGGGAATAGGGTGACTGACTGATGGACACTGGGGAGGGTACATGTTGTAGTGAGCGCTGGGTGTTAAGACTGATGAATCACCGACCTGTACCCTGAAATAAATAATACATTATACATTAATTTAAAAAATTAATTAATTAAAAATGAAAAAAAAATAAAAGATCTCCCTCTCTCTGCGGTGTAAAGAACAGAACGGAAACTAGGCAACCAGTTAGGAAGCTCTGGAAACTATAAACGATGTCAAAGACTACAGCAGCTTAGACCAGACTTAAATGTGTATGTCAAAGAAAAAACGCCCAGTTTTTTCTGTAAAGAAAACTGTGCTGAGATGTCTTTAAGCATTTTCTTTACCTGGCTCCCAGGATATCTCATTCTCCACCTACTGAGATGCTTAATCTGCCTTCGTTAAGTGATCTCCTTCATCTCCCCAACCTGTTCAGGCTGGAAATGTTTTAAGGCTTAGGTCATGAACCTTTTTTCTAGCTATTCTCATTCTTGTGGTGATTTCACCCAGACACTTGGCTTTAAAACCACCCATCTATATAATGATAATTCCCAATTTTACATCTCCAGTCTAGGCCTCTCCCCTAAACTCCAGGCTCATGTAGCCAGGTGATTGTATAGTAAACATCTTAAAATTTAACAAACCAAAATTGACATCCTTAACATTAATGGGGGGGCATTAAAAAATGCCTCCCCCCCCCCATTTTTTTCTAAGTCCTCCCTACCTCAGATGGTAGCTTCTCCACTCCGGCAATTGCTAAGGGATAAACCTTAAGAAATACCCATGACTCTTGTCTTCCTCTCACAGCCCACTTTCAAGTATGGCAGCAAATTCTTTCTGCTCTACCTTCAAAATCTATCCAGTAACCAACCACTTCTTACCCACCTCCCCTGCTTTACTCAGTCCAATTGGACTAGAGCTTTTCCCTCAACTGGTCTCTCCAGTTCTGCTCTTACCACAGCCTTCACCACTCCCCAAGGACCAAAATAGCAGTCAAGTGGTTCTAGTAAATCTGAATTAGATCATGTCATCACCTGCTCAAAACCTTCCAAAAGCTCCTCAACGAAAGCCCTTACAGTGGTCTTCAAGGCTCACCCGACCACAACACTTCTGTGCCTCTGTTCCAGCCACTTACTTTGAACCTCTTATCACATTGCTCTGTCCCAGGTCACTTCGTGCCAGTTGCCAAGGACTCCTCACTGTTCCTCAAACACTCCAAGCCTGCTTTAGCCTCACGACCTTTAAACTTGCAGGACCCTCAGCCTAAAATTATTCCAGCCCCTAAAATCATCTAGAATGCAAGGCTCGCTCTCTCATCCACTTCAAGTCTTCACTCAAATGTCATTCAAGTGAAGTCTTTCCTTTCAATGTTATTTAAAAATTGCAAACTTCTCTGCCATCCTTAAAACTCTTTACATACCAGCAAGCTCTGCTTTATTTGCTTTATTATAAAGCAAATATTATATACTTTCCTGTATCTAATATACTATATATTTTACTTATTTACCTTATTTATTGTCTGTCTCCTCCAAATAGAACACACACTCTAGGGATTTTTATGTTTCATCTCCCGTTACAAAACTAGTCCCTAGAGCAGTACCTTTCACAAAGAACTCGGTTTATTCAATATTGAATCACTGAATGTTAAGTAAAGCCTCTCCAGAAATGTCAAGTTTTGCTAGGCCCAGGGCACCTGGGTAGCTCAGTCGGTTAAGCATCTGCCTTCAGCTCAGGTCATCATCTCATGATTAAGCCCCACATCAGGGTCCCCACTCAGGGTCTGCTTCTCCCCCTGCCCCCCACTACCCCCTCCACTCATGCTCTGCGCCCTCTCTCTAATTAAATAAATAAAATCTTAAGAAAAAAAAAAGTTTTGCTAGGCCCAAATCAAATTCTGGGACTAGCCTAATTAAAAAAAAAAAAAAAAAATTCCTGTGTCAGTATTTATATTCCATGAATAATATTCAATATTCCTAAGTGTTTCTAGTCACACTTTCATTATTCTATAAACTAGGATATTTACCTAACAATTATAGAGATGCTTACTGATTCCAAACAATTCGACTTCTCTCTTACTCCAGCATCACTACAAATAGAAAAAACAGCAGACTTCAGCCAGAAGTCCTTTGTTCAAATCTTAGCTCAACATTTATCAGTAGTATGACTCAGGCAGTTTTAGCCTCCTCCAAGTCTTAGTTCCTCATCAAAGATAGCAAGGAGGGGGTAGATTAAAGCCCTACCTGCCTTACCTATCCTATACCTAATCACAGGATTATTGTGAAAATCAAGAATATATGAGAATATGCTTTATAAACCATAAATCATATACAAGTATAGGTAAACATCAAAAGTTTGAGAAAAACCTGAAATGGAACAGAAAAAGTCAATGTTTGGGAGAGCATATCTCACCATGCCTCTCTGGAGTCAGACTGCTCCCTAGAGTCCCTCTTCCACTTTCTACACCTTAAACAAGTTACTCAACCTCTCTGAGTCATTGTTTCCACATCCATAAATGGAGATAATACCAACCTTGGAAGATCCTTTTGAGGATTACAGCTTATATACAAATATATGTAATGCACCTATGGAATAAGCTTAATGAAAGACACTTTTGTTATTCATCTTTGTCTTTCAAAAGGACAAAACCCCAAAAACAGATAAATACAAACTACACCATGGAATTAGGAAAGAAGATGATTTTTATTTGGAAATTATATGAGAAAAAAGAAGGAAAGTGAGAAAGAGTCAGAGGTAATAGAGCAATAATCTCAACAGTTTGCCTATTAAATTTGTTCTTTCTTTGTCTTGCCCTTCTCCAAGTAAAACAGCAGGATGAAATGCAAAGAAAAATCAGCATACAAAACACCACATTTAGTAATCCAAAAAAGTTAATTTTTAATCTAAATATATAATCTCTTTTCTTCAAAGAAGAACATTTGTATTAGTTCTTTAATTTTTTACACACCAATATGTATTTTGACACTCGAAACTCAAGGCACATATCAAAAAAATAAAACAATTGTGGTTTTCCAACTACAGAACCAAGATATATTTTATTAAATGTTCAGAAATATGGCAAAATGAATGAAAACAACTCAAAAAGTAAAACTGCAATTAAGATATAGATCATACAAACATTTCAAGAATGTTCTTTGAGGGGCGCCTGGGTGGCTCAGTGGGTTAAGCCGCTGCCTTCGGCTCAGGTCATGATCTCAGGGTCCTGGGATCCAGTCCCACATCGGGCTCTCTGCTCAGCAGGGAGCCTGCTTCCCTCTCTCTCTCTGCCTGCCTCTCTACCTATGATCTCTGTCTGTCAAATAAATAAATAAAATCTTTAAAAAAAAAAAAAAAAGAATGTTCTTTGAAAGCATTTCACTTTCTAGGACACCAGTAATTGTAAGAGGTACCACCAAGGGCGCCTGGGTGGCTCAGTGGGTTAAGCCGCTGCCTTCGGCTCAGGTCATGATCTCAGGGTCCTGGGATCGGGTCCCACATCGGGTTCTCTGCTCAGCGGAGATCCTGCTTCCCTCTCTCTCTCTCTCTGCCTGCCTCTCCATCTACTTGTGATCTCTCTCTGTCAAATAAATAAATAAAATCTTTAAAAAAAAAAAAAAAAGAGGTACCACCAATATAACAACCATTTTCATGGGGAGGTGCGGTGTGTGGGGGAGAGTCTCCACATTAAACACATACTTGGATACAAATAGCTGACGTAGATATACCAATTTCAAGAACATTAAAATGTAATGTATCCTTTTGGGATGCTGAAAATGTTCTATTTCTGGATCTAAAGGGCAGGTTAGAGTATGTTGAACTTGAGTACATTTATCACACTGTACACTTGATTTGTGTATTTTTTCTGTATCTACATTTAGTTCAACAAAAAAATTTATGTAATGTACCTAATCCACACACATACAGCTATCAATTGAATGAATTCTTGATCTAAATATGAAAGGTCAAAGGATAAAGCTTTTAAAAGAAAACACAGAAAAGTAACTTCATGACATTGACACAAGCAGAAATTTCATAAATGCAAACAAAAAAGCACTAACCAATTGATAAACAAGACTTTAAAATCAAGCACTTTGATTCACCAAAACACCAAGATCCTGGAAGAGCTAGTTAGAGTTGAATACATCTGCAATGCACATAACCAACAAGACCGTAACCAGAATATGTTAAGAACTACAAATCAATATGGAAAAAATAAACAGCCTAACAGAAAAAGGGCAAAAGGCTTAACAGATACTTCACAAAAGCAGAAATCCAAATGGCCAATAACATGGGGTCCCAATTATGAAAAGGCACTCAATCTCATTAGTCATCAGGAAAATAAAAACTATATGCAATACCATTACGCACCAGTCCAGAATAACTAAAAATAAAAAGTCTGACAATAATAAGTGCTGACAAAGATACAGAACAACTAGAACTCTCATACATTGGTAGTGGGAGTGTAAATTTGTAAAAACACTTTCCAGAACTTTAGCAGAATCTACTAAAAATGACCATACCATAACCATGACTTAATAATTCTACTCTAAGGTACATAACCAATAAAAATGCATATACAGGGATGCCTGGGTGGCTCAGTGGGTTAAAGCCTCTGCCTTTGGCTCAGGTCATGATCCCAGGGTCCTGGGAGAGCATCGGGCTCTCTGCTCCGCGGGGAGCCTGCTTCCTCCTCTCTCTCTGCCTGCCTCTCTGCCTACTTGCGATCTCTGTCAAATAAATGAAAAAATTTAAAAAAAAATGCACATACATATTTATCAGGAAAAAAAAAGTACAAAAATGTTCATTGCAGGGGCATCTGGGTAGCTCAGCCAGTTAAGCATCCAACTCTTGATCTCAGCTCAAGTCTGGATCTCAGGGTCATGAGCTCAAGCCCTGCACTGGGCTCCACGTCCACACTAGGTATGGAGCCTGCATACATACATAAATAAACTCATTGCGGCAAAACAACCAAACATCCACCAACAGTAGAATGGATAAGCTATGGTATATTCACATAACAGAATACAGCAATGAGAAGAAACAAACCACAGCAAGCGTTAATCTCCTAAATTTAATATTGTACAGAAGAAGCTCAAATAAGATATACTTTATGATTCTATTTTATGTAGATTTCAAAACCAGACAAAACTTTTCTGCTGTTAGCAGGAACACAGTAAGGGTTGGGGATTCCAGTACTGATATGTTTCTTGTGCTAGGTGCTGATTAAATAAATGTGCTTATTTTGTGAAAATTCATCTAGTTGTACATTTTTCTATATGTATGTCACAATTCTCTGAAAATCTTAGATAAAATGGGGATCCAACTAGTGAATCAGGATTTCTAATCCTTTCCCACCAGCAACATTCTTCACCGATACCATACTCAGAGGCTTAACCAGCAGTAGTCCTTTATCACCCCCACTGCTCTTCAGGATTGAAACAATCAATATCTTTGTCCATAGTTACTTTACGCCAAGCACTTTAACATTCATTCATTCATTCAAATACTTACTGAATACCTACTATGCACCTACTGTGCTGAGTACTTAAGATACAAAAAAAGAGCAAGACAATGTTCGTAGCTTCGAGGAGTTCCTAACCTTATAGAAGAAGACCACACACACGGGGGCACCTGGGTGGCTCAGTCAGTCCAGCATCCAACTCTTGGTTTTGGTTCAGGTCATGATTTCATGGGTCATGAGCAGAAAGTCTGCTTGAGATTCTGTCCCTCTGTCCCTCCCCTCACTCTCTCCCTCTTTCTCTAAAATAAATAAATCTTTAAAAAAAAAGAAAGAAGAAGAAGAAGACAACCACACATAAAGAAAACCAAATACATGTACAGAGATACACACAGGACATTATGGAAGTACAAAGGAACAACAAAAACATCCTGGGAGAGGTCAGGCATTAGGACAGCCTTCGTGGGAGTATGAACACCTGAGTCTTTAAAGGAGTGGGAATCATCCAGGCAAAGTGCATTCCAACAGAGCAAAGAGCTTGTGTAAAAGCACAGCGTATTTAAAGAAACAACTGCAGCTGCTACATGTTGCTTAAGGGTGGTAAAACAAGGATTGGGATGGGGTGAGAAGGAGTGGCCCAAGAGATAGGAGGATGCCAAGTCATGAAGAAACTTAGACCTTTCCAACAGGCAAGATGGGTCAGTAAGATTTATGCAAAGGAATTATGTGGTCAGACAGATTATTCAGGGAGTGATGCAGAGGATGAACTGAAGGAGGATAAGGCTGGGAGAAAGAAGATTGGTTAAGAGGCAGTTATAACTGTCTTGACAGAAGGTAGTAAGAGCCTGAAATAAAATAAAAGCTATACAAAATATAGAGAAAATACAGAGTTCAGACACATTATGCTGCTGGTCTAGAGAAAGCACTTTGAAAACCACTAATCTACACTACAGGTTGGCATATTTTTCTCTAAAGGGTCAAATAATAAATATTTTAGGCTTTATGGGCCACAGGCAATTTCTACTACACTTCTTGGTTTATGTTTGTTTTTAAACCCTTTGAAAATTACAAACCGTTCTTAGCTAGTAGACTTGACCAAGATAAAGGCTTTAGGCTGGATCTGGGCTGCGGGCATAGTTTGCTGATCCCTGCTATACACGGGTAAAGAAGTGAGGATTAACCTTCCCAGGAGATTAATTTTCCTAAAATGCTACTTCCATATTAGTTCCCTACTCAGAAACTTCTCCCTTGGTCCTGACTGCCTACTGAGTAAGTCAAATCACTATGCTGCACAGCACTCACAGGCATCCATACTCTAGCACCAACCTACTACTCCAGGCTCAAGAACTATATACTCCAGTACGAATCTTACATTCTTATTAAATTGACCTCCTTACATTATTTGCCTCTGTATTTTGTGGTTTTCCCCAATGTTCTTTTCTCCTCTCTAACAGAACTAAACACCATTCCTTCAAACCACAATTCAAATCCTACTTTGAAGTGATTCCATAATCCTCAGAACTCCTAAGGCACTACCTCAATGGATCCAAAGTTTATCTGCTATCTTATGACTTACTTCAAATAAACTGTAAATTCTTTGAGAACAAAGAATAATTTATACTTCTATCAAAGGGCTAGCATATAACAAGAGAGAAATAAAAATGAAAGCATATATGTGTATATATACATAACATATACTTAAACACACACACACACACTTTTTTTTTCCCTCTGAGCTAGCTATGTAACTGAAGCAAATGTGATTTCACCCTTACTTATAACAGTAACTGAATACTTTAATTCTATGGACATGATCTGAATGCTGTAGGAAGGATAGAATGACAATCCACAATCACATCTGTCTCTCCTATTACTCAAGTTTTCACAGCAAGTTCACTAGGGAAACAATAATAACACAAGTAAAAGTTTTCCATTGGTCAATGTTGCCAACATAGGCACAATGTGATACTGTTAAATAAGTTACTAGACCAAGTCAAAGTTTACTTAACTATTTTTACTTCATTTATTTTTATTATTTATTATTATTTTAAAAATATAAAATAAGCTTTAACAACTACATTGCTTTAAATTCACCCTTTATTATTACTTAAGTTTAAAATCACACATAGACACACACACACACACACGTGCCCCACATGCTTTGAATTTTTTAACAATAAGTTTTTCTAGGACAATTCACATTATCAAAATGGCATTATTGATTTCATTGAGAATTTAGGGAAAGAAGATTACATTTCAAATTTTTAAGAAAATAGTCTATTTTAGGAATTGTTGAATCACTATATTTTATAGCTAAAACTAATGTAACACCATAAAAAAAAGTAAGAAGAGAAAGAAAATAGTTCATTTTCATTCACTACTGATAAATAGCTATGATCAGAGAATGTTTTGAGCTGGATTAAAGGATTCTTCTTATAACTGAGATTACTAAAGAAGTCTTTTCAGTCCATAGTGTGAGCCATACTTTATTTTACTACCCAAAGAATATTCAAGAATCTATAAAAATTCCTCCAGAATCATTTGCCCAAATTTCAAGGCAAACTACATTAAAAAGTATAAAACACTTATAGAAAGATAAAGAAAACAGAACCAAAAGAAATAAATCAAAAGATGGCCATGAAAGTGAAAACTGAGACTTGAAAACACATTGAAGAAAGCAGCTTACTGATTTGTAACCCAGAAAAGACAATTATGCATTGATAAATTGAATACTAATAATGCACTTAATGGAGGACAAGCCCAGGAGCCAGGGACTCTTCTATTTCTCAATTTCTGTACTGCCACTGGCTAGTACCGAGTCTTGGGCACATCCCCATATGTAGAACAAGAAAAGCTTAACTGACATTCTCAGACTGTGGGAATTGATTAAACGTTTATGAAGTACTTTAGGATCATGAAGGGAAGGCAAATGTCACTTGCTTAGTACCAAAATACAGCTACCTGTTAGGCTTGCAAATCCAATCATTAGGATTCTTTTGTGTCTACTTAACACAGCAAATCTTCAGTGAGTCAGTAAAGTGCATGTATATGTGAGTCCGTTTAGCAACTTCAGAGAAATGATTTTCTTCCAAATCTTTGTTGTCTCACAAGCCATGGCACTACCCAACCCAACTAGATGCAAAAGGAAACATGATGCGATCCACATTAAAGTTAGCTCTAGTTACTGACAAGCCAATAGCAAATGACTGAACACTATTAGGAATCACAGTGGAACTTTCTTTGTTAACTTACCAGAAATGTGACTCCTGAAAGTAATCCCAGGAAACAGTCGTCCTAACAAGACGTTCGTTAAAGGGAAAGTCCCTAGGCTTTCTTACATAAAGACGTCTGAAATGTTTGCAGACAGTGTCGACAGAAGGCTAAATTCGCGCAGACCCTAAGCTAATTCGCTAGGTAGTTCCAGCACCTGCTCGGTGGTGAGCGACTAGAGACTGGCGAGGCTGCTGAGCAAAGTGCTGATGCCATCTCCAGCTGCCCCTTTCCGCGAATGACAGTAACAATGAAAACACTGACAAAAGAGCTGGGAGGCCACCCCAAGCCACTGCTTGGCAATACTTCTACCCTACCCCCAACACACAGGAGCTGCACAGCCCAGAAAAGGCCCTCCTCTACCAGATCTCGCAGGCGGAGACCTCGTCTCTCGTCTGGCAACGTGAAAAAGTACTACCCGGCACTCCTTTCCAGACAGCCGAGCACCTGAAAGGTGAGGGGAACGCTGCCCGTCTCCGAACCGCCGGCGGAAGATTGAGAAGACTTCCTCGCAGGAGACGGGTGAGCCGAGCCGGCGGCGCACACGGCCAGACCCAGAGAACCGCCCGGGTCGCGGGCGCCTCTCGCACCGCCGGCGGGGAGCAACCGCGAGCGCAGGAACGCGCGTCCCTCCCTCGGCTCCGAGTGGGGGAAGCCGGGCTCGGGCGCCGGGCGAACCGTCCTCCCGGGGGTGGCAGCGCTCGGCCGCCCGCTTCCCCGGAGCCCCAGGAGGCGACAAGTAGGCTCGGGTCCGGAGCTCCGGGAGCACATTCTTGCCTCGAGCCCGGTCCCGAGGGAGGGCGCAGGCTGCCAAGGCGGCGACTCTCCCTCTCGCCCAACTCCGGGGTGAGCGAGAGGGCGTCCAGCCCCGGGCTGCCCGGCGGGATGCCACCCGGGTGGGGGAGGCGGCGAGGCCGGCCTCCGGGCCGCTCCCTCCCCACGCGGTCCTCCCGCCGCCGCGCGGAGCCGGGCCGCCGACCTCGGGCGGCCGGGCGCCGGGCCAGGCGGCGGCGGCGGGCAGACGGGCCGGCCGGCCTGGGGCCCTACCTGAGGCTGTGTACCAGCTCCCGGCGTGACTGGCTTCCCGGCAGACCACTCGGTTGGACATCTTGGTGCCTGTGCCGCCTATGGTGCACGAGGATGAATGAGGAGGCGGCGGCGGCGGCGGCAGGAGCGGCTCCGCGAGGGGACGAGACACCACGGGCCCAGCCCAGGAGGAGGCGGCAGCGGGGAGGGGATCAGCCCGGCCCAGGAGGAGGAGGAAGAGGAGGAGGAGGCGGCGGCCCAGGAGGAGGAGATGGCAGCCGGGGCGGTGGCGGCGGCAGCAACAATCACCACAAACTCCGGCGACCGCCGGAAGATGGGGCCCGCGGCGGCTTCACCGAAGCCCGGAAAGCCCCAGCCCCGGCCCCGGCCCCCGGACTCGCCGCTGCTCCCCAGCCGCGGCTGGTTCCGCCGAGCCGCCCCCACGGCCCCCTCCCCTCCCAGCTGGCCTCCCCGAGCCACCGCCGGTGACCCCACCCCCGTGACTCCGCGCCCGCCCCCTCCCCCCACCCCCCGCGGGACTCCCCGCACCCAACCCCACCCCCGGCTGGGCCCTCCAGCCCGCCCGGCCGCCGGCCCGCGGGCCCCGCCCCGCCCCGCTCCTCCTCCAGCCGCGCGGCGAGGTTAACGGCGGAAACCGGACAGGCCAGATGGCATCTGGGGTCGGGCGGCCCCGCGAGGAGGCAGCGGCGGCTGCAGCTCCGCGCACACAAAAGCCCAGGGCCGGGGCCTGAACCGGGGAAGGCAGACCCAGAGAAGAAGCAACGCTTCCTTACTCGCCACTCTAACGGGTCCTGCCCACTGAGCATGCCCAGCAGCCGCGGCCAGGCCCGCCGAGGAATCTCAACGTGCGCGCTCCGCTCTCCGGGCTTTAGCGGCAGCAGCGGCTGAGGGGGGGGGGAGCTGCGGGCGGGGGGGGGGGGAGGCAGGACGCAGCCGCAGGGCAAGCCCCCTCCCCCAGCCAACTTCCTTAAATGAAGAGCACCGAGAGCTGGCCGTTGCGGCTTTCCAAGAGGACAGTCCGTCTCCTCCTCCCCCCTCCTCCTCATACACACGAATCTTCAGTGGATTCACACCCCCAAGGTCTCAATCCTAGGGATGCAAGCCTGTGGCCACGCTGGGAAGTTCATTTGTAGAAGCAGGCACATGGTAGTGTGCCTGTGGTCTCTGCAAATGCTAATTTTTGCTTCACGGGGCCACCCTTACCACCTAATCTTGGCTTTGACACTGTAAACATTGATCTTGTTTCATTTTATACGGATGTAGGTGCATGCCTTAACTCCCTAATTAGATTCAAGCGTGATATAGCTAGCCTGTTATTCTCATCTATGAAGAGGGGATAATATATTCGAGAGCTGTCTCTAGGATTACAAGAGTTAATAAATGTAGAGCCTGACACAGTATGCATACAACAAACATTATTTCCAACCCTTCCTTCTCTTATAAATCCCAGTATTTCACGTAAGTGTCAGGAATAAAGAATTCCTTTAAAATTACAGAAGAATCACAGGAAAGTGGGGTATCTTGGACCTCGGAGGAAGTGTTATGAAGTAGATCATTCCAAAATTGGGAAGAAAATAAACGAAATTTGCATGTCTTTAATGAAAGATTTGTGTTAAAACCATAAAATTGTTATATCTGAATTTCATACTAAACAGATCGTTGGTAGGGTTCAAAGCAAATATCTGGCTGCCTAATATTCAAGTTTCCCTAGCGCCATAATATATTTATTTTTAATTTACTGTCCTGTTCCCACCCCTCCTCCCACTTTTTCAACTTTAAGCCCCAAGGATCTTGTGTGAGGTCCCAGGCCTAAAAGCCTCATCAATTACTGGAACATTTCTGACTTTCACACCTTTTCTAGTTATTAGATTAAATCTCCACCGATATGTATTTCTTTACTGAATTTTTAACCCTCTCACTTCGCCACTAACCTGCCAAAAGAGCAACATGTAATGCAGAAAAAGACAAAAAGGATGTGCCAAATAGCCGATTTAAAGATAACAAAAAGGCTGGTTGCAGCTGTAATTCCACCATACTTTTCCCGGAGCACCCAAAATCAGTGGTAAATGATGGCATGGTAAACTAGTAAACTTTCATCATAAATTCAAGGAAAGGAAAATGGTCGATATGGTTGACATAGCATTGATAAGCAGTGATAGCTCTTGAAGTTAATGATTCCTGATTCTGTTTCTATGACCCAAAACAAGGAGTGGAAAGGATACTGGATACAATGAACTAAGAAAGCTTCATATTTCAGGCTGGTCAAACTAGAAAATCAGATTTGAGTCATAACTCTGTTCCTCACCAGCTGTGATCATGGGCATCTAGTAATGTAACCTTTTCAAGCCTCAGTCTTCTCATTTTTCAAATGCAAACAGCAATATCTGACTCACAGGCTTCCTGTGAGAATCATTTTATTTAAATCATTTTAATTCACTTTACTTAAAGTGAAAATATTCTGAAAACAATTTATAAGCTGATCTTTGTTTCTTATCATTATCCTCTGCTCCTAGCAACAATCCTAGGACTCATTCCAAACTAGTAACCTAATTTAAATTTAAGCTTCCTCCCTATGAAAATGTTCTGCTGGAGGCTTCTTTCCCCAAAGGATTATTCTTACTAGCCAAACTGTTTGGCAATATGTACAATTCCCATATTATTAACAATTTCCATTATATCCACCAGGGATTTGGGTTTGACACTCCATAAACAGTCCTAGCAAAAGGTAAGATGGAATTCCTCAATAAGAGAGTCCTTATAAAGCAGACTTTAATAAGGCACCACTAGTCCTAGAACCCAACATATGTTCTATATTCGCTGCATCAGTCTGTATTAGCAAACAACTAGCACAACCACAATATCCATCAATATGAGACTTGTTACATATCCACCCATTAGAAAGAATAAGGTGGTGCTGTATACTGGTATAGAGAGCTAAAAAAAAAAAAAGAAAAGAAAAGAAAAGGCAAATTGCAGAGCAATGTACAAAGTATGCTACCATTCATGTAAAAATAAATACTTTAAAAATATATTTCCACACACTTGCATATACACAGAATACTTCTAGGAGGAAACACATAAATTGGTGACGGTACTTGTTTAGGTGGCTGAGGTACAAGGATGGATAAAAGATTTAAAATTTTGTGTATCTCTGGAATTTTGTGCCACATATAGTACCTAAACACACACACACAAAAAAAATACATCTTTAGGCTTGATTTCTGGAATCTAAATGGCAATAGTAAATTGAACATTTTTATAATTTACTTATCCACGGCAGACAGCTTGAGGAGTCCACTAAATACTAAAAGCCCCATACCCAAAAGATATTCTAGAATAAAACCACAGAGTTTTGAAAAAAAATCAAGGCTGAGAGACAAGTTTAGCATAAAGATGCTATTTTGATTTCAATTAAAACTGGTACTCTAAGAAAGACAAACACTATTATGATTTCTCTTACGTGTAGAACTTTAAAAAACAAAATGAATAAACAAAAAAGCAGAAACAGACACAGAACAAACTGGATGTTGCCAGAGGGGAGTAGGGCGGGGGTGGGAGGTGCACCTTCCAGTTATGGAATGAATAAGTCACAGAGATGAGAGGCATAGTATAGGGAATACAGTCGATGGTATTGTAATAGCATTGTATGGTAACAGATGGTAGCTACACTTGTGAGCACAGCATAACTTACAGAGTTATTGAATCACTATGTTATAAACCTAAAACTAATGTAACATTGTATGTCAACTATACTTCAATTTAAAAAAAAAAAAAAACCTAGGGGCACCTGGGTGGCTTAGATGGTTAAGCGTCTGCCTTCGGCTCAGGTCAAAATCTCAGGGTCCTGGGATCAAGCCATGTCAGGCTCCCCTCTCAGTGGGGAGTCTGCTTCTCTCTCTCCCTCTGCCCCTGCCTCTCCTGCTTGTGCTCTCTTTCTCTCTCTCTCTCTCTCTCTCAAACAAATAAAATCTTAAAAAAAAAAAAATAGTACTCCAATCTAGCATTGTTTGCCCTTCCATCAGAAGCTGAGCTTATTAAGTAATATTCATCAAACATTTAACTATGTACCTGACAATGAGCTAAGTACATATTTAGTGATTCTTATTAATACAAAAATTTGTCCACTACCAATTTTTTAATGAATTTTGTAAAACTTTTTTTCATATTTATTGTTAATATTATTTCGAATTCCCAGAAATGAAATAATAGTTAAAAGATTTTAAGGGTTTGGTTTTTTTTTTAAGATTTTATTTATTTATTTGACAGACAGAGATCACATGTAGGCAGAGAGGCAGGCAGAAAGAGAGAGGGGGGAAGCAGGCTCCCTGCTGAGCAGAGAGCCTGATGAGGGGCTTGATCCCAGAACCCTGGGATCACGACCTGAGCCGAAGGCAGAGGCTGAGCCACCCAGGCACCCCAAGGGTTTTATTTTTAAAGCTGATAAGAATTTTTTTTTTTTTTTAAGAAAATACATATTCATTACTGCCTGGCCCCTTTATATCTGGTGACCCATTTTCCACTATTATATTACTTTCCTACTTTTTTTTTTACTGGTCAAACTCAGCAAAGACCAAAATGCCAAGAAAAGTGAAAGGTTAAAAGACCTAGAATGCTCTCAATATATCCCATCATTATTACTTCTGTCCATCTTTTTAAGCTACCTTATTCAAGGATAGACTCTTGAAAGAAATATGTTGAAACTATTCACTTACCTCCCCTAAATTAATGGAGATCCACATAATGCAAAACACTAATTTCATATCCCAGAAGCCTAATTTAAATGTAGAGATTTTTAAATAAATAGATTCTCAATGATAGCCATTTGCAGCTTTCAACTTGTTCCCTTATTTCTACAGTGTGATATATGTATCAGGCCTCCCAATTTGTTAATGCCTTTTTGGAATCCAGTCCAGAAAAATATCTGGCTATAATATTTTATAATATCCCTACAGCCACTCTATCATGTTTCTAACAGGAAGTTATCAATCTTAAAATCCCACTATACCTTCTCCTAAATGAAATTTAAGCAAAGGTTCAATATTCTTCCCATAGGATCATCAGAATTAAGTAAACAATGCTGTCATTCTATCCAAACCATTTTTCTTTTTTTCAATTCAAGGTCTCCATTTCCTCTAAGAATCTATGCCTGGCTTGCTCTACTGGTCCTCCCACTAACCTACCTACCAATGTAACTCAAGAATTCACTCTATAGGGGCACCTGGGTGTTCAGTGGGTTAAGCCTCTGCCTTCCGCTCAGGTCCTGATCTCAGGGTCCTGGGATTGAGCCCTGCATCCCATCATCCCATCATCCCATCGGGCTCTCTGCTCAGCAGGGAGCCTGCTTCTTTCTCTCTCTGCCTGCCTTTCTGCCTACTTGTCATCTCTGTCAAAAAAAATAATAATAATAATTCATTCTATAACATATAGGTCTTTCTACTCTATTTCTGTATTTGTTTACTAAACAATAACCTATCCATTAAGCAATCGAAGGGTTGGAATGGTTTCTATAATACAATCGCCAGCTACATGTAAAATACATCATCAAAGTATAGAGAAACTTGCTTAACTGGTTCCTATTTCATCAGCTCACAGGAGTAAGTGATGTTCTCCATTCCCATGGTAAAACAAGGTTGAACTCTTGAAGCTTATAGACTACACTTTTTAGGAAATTCTCACATGATTGCAGGCTCCTCCCCAGGTTTGTGTGCATAACTAACACAGGTCAATAGTGTTCTCCAGCTAACTTAGGCCAGTTACACTAGGTATTACCATTACATAATTTAATTAAATATTACAGAAACCAATGAAATAAAAACACATAACGCAAAAGGTGTACAAAAATTAGGTGGAATGCTTTGGAAAGATTAAGTTAAAAACTGTCAAATCAGAAGCAGGTAAGAAGACTGGAGGCCGGAGAAAAAAATCATGAAAAAAAGCACAAGATTCTATAAATTACTGCTTAAATGTCTAAAAGCATACTTTCTCTCAAAAACCCTGATACTAAATGTGCAGACCATACACTACAGGAGTGGTTTGAGGAAGAAAAATGATACAGAATTCCAATCAGAGAACCCAATCACAGAGAAAAGATTGGAAAAGAAATATTAACAAGTGAATATAGATTATTACGTTTGGGTTTAAAAAAGAAACTGTTCAGTGTCATTTATGATTTCCTACCATGACTCACTTTTTCATTTACCAACTAGATATAAGGGTTTCTACTATACACACACAAGAGGATACTGATTTTCCCCCAAAAGAAAAATTCTAAGCACACCTAAGAGCATTAGAGCAGAGGGTAATACAGCATTAAGGGAAAGTAGCATTAAGCTGGATTTGAATCCCTGCCCCAAACTTATTTCCCCTATAACCTTGAGCAAGTTAACTAAATCTCATTTTTCTCATCTAAAAATGAGGTATTAAAATTAAACCTACCTCACAGGGTTTTGCGGATTTACAATTCATGTATTTAGCATGGTGCCTGGCACATGATAAGGGCTTGGTTAAGTAACATGTGCACTGCCAGCAAAAGATATGTCTATTCTCAGCTGTTACTTTAAAAAGTATCAATTTCAAGATTGAGTAATTTAAGCCCCAACTCAAAGATAATATAACACTAGAAGTAATGTAGCACTAGGCAGAGTACTGCATTACTTCTAAATGGTCTTCACCAGAAGTTCTATCAGAAATGCCTTGAAGAGTTTTTGTCAAATTCAGAAGCCAGGCTCTATCACAATATAATCAGGTTCTCCAGGGCTATTTACATATGAAATATATATGAAAAGTTCCCAAGTGGCTCTGATGTAAATCACGGATGAAGAACTGCTGTAAGATGATAAAACTATTGATGCCTTAATAAAAAATTACCCAATTAGTACTTAATCAAATGTTAAAATACCACAAAAAAGACTTGGGCAGATTAATGTAGGAAGTTGGCCAAATAACCAAAATGTATCAGATAGAATTAATATTTGCAGAAACTACTACATAAGCAAGAGATCCCAATCTTCGCAGGTTTTTCCTATGCAAATTATACACATCTGCAAGTTTAAATCAAAACCATGTCACCTCGCCCCAAGTGTCACTCCTACTGAAATAAGCTTTTCCAGTATTAAACTTAAGACATACCTCATATGTCTTAGCATAGCTCGTACCTCAACTTTTTTTCACATGTTTAGCATGGACACCCATCTTTAATGTGCTTCCAAAGCAGGGGTTCTTTTTCTTTTAAGTAAACTCTATGCCCAGGGTGGGGCTTGAACTCATCATCCTGAGATCAAGAGTTGCCTGCTACCAACCGAGCCAACCAGGTGCTCCCAAGGCAGGCTATCTCAACCTTAGCATGAACTGATATTTTGAACTGGATAATTCCTGTGGATGGGAGGGGTGTGCAGGCTGGCCTGTGTATTGTGAAATATTTAGCAGCATTCCTGGCCATTACCCACTAGATGCCAGTAGAACTCCACCTTACTTGAGCAGTGACACCCAAAATGTTTCTAGATGCAGCCAAATGTGCTCTGGAGTGAGAAGGCAAAGACATTCCACGCTGAGAACTACTTCCCTTAATATTCTTCCTGCCTGGCTTTCTTCAGTTTTCTTTTTCCAGAGCTAATGAATTATCTTAGTTTTTTCATACAGGACAAAGTAAGCAGACCCCCAAAAAAGGACTGGCTGGTGTTTTTTATTGCCAAAAGCAGCAATGATGTGAACTCACACAAGTACTTCTCACGTGGCTCTCTATCAGCAACACACTGGCAGAACTGGGTTTGAATGCCATTCAAGCACTTACCAGCAGTGTGGTCTTGAGCAAGTCACTTAATCTCTCCAAATGTTTCCTCATCTGCAAAATGGGAATAACAATATCTGCTTTGTAGAGTTGCTATATTAAAGATAATTTAAGTAAAATAGTACTTATGCCTGATACACAGAATTGTAATAAAAGACAGCTATTACTATATTACTACCACAAAGGTTTATAGCAATGAAGGATATTGCACAACCTCCACAATGCTCATAGCAATACTCCAACTTGACTGTGCATTAGAGTCACCTGTGATGTTAAAAACTGAAGATGCCTAGATCCCACCCTCCAAGAGGTCCAAGGATAACGCTGAGAAAAACTGGCTGAGCTTTTTCTTTAGGTTGAACTTTGACTCTGGTGTACATTCATGTTGTAAAACTCTGCAGCATTCTAAGACCCAAGAAAGAAGCAATTCATGAAAATAACTGAACCGTATTATTACCGTATTAACCGTGTATTTCTCATATAAAACAAAAACCACTTTCAAATAGTGACATTTTAACAGTTTATTTTGAACGTCATTTAAAAACAAAGTTAAAGACAATCTGAGAAAAAATTGCACAGAATATACTCATTAAATAAGTATGGTGATTAAATCAAAATAAGGAATATATGTTTTCTTCTGCAATTCCGGAAATAAGTTCTGTTGTCCTGACGGTTCTTCCAAAAAAGGGGGAAAAATCATGGCAATTAAAGCTGCCTCTTAATCATGTAAATCTACAGTAGAAATCAAAATTTTCTGTTCTTCCCAGTAAGTCAGTTTCGATCTTCAAACTGTGCCTTGTTTTTTAAAAGATAGGATGCTAGAAATTCAATGGGATTTGGTGGTCTGTAAGGGAAAAGAAATCCAAAGTTTAGAAATTTATATTCTAAGCATATTAATTTAAAATGTACTGTTCCATAACAAAAACACATCTTTTTCAGCTTAATTTTCATTTTACTTTCAAAGGCCATTTGTGGTAAATACGGTGAATGAAATATGCAAGTAAATCAGTCAACAACATAGTGAAAAGAGACTGAAAGTTTTGTTATGGCTTAAATCTGGTTATAACACAATTGTAAAACACGAGTTTCAAAAATGTAATTTTTGGGACGCCTGGGTGGCTCAGTTGGTTAAGCGGCTGCCTTCGGCTCAGGTCATGATCCCAGCGTCCTGGGATCGAGTCCCACATCGGGCTCCTTGCTCGGCAGGGAGCCTGCTTCTCCCTCTGCCTCTGCCTGCCTCTCTGTCTGCCTGTGCTCGCTCACTCTCTCTCCCTCTGTCTCTGACAAATAAATAAATAAAATCTTAAAAAAAAATTTAAAAAAAAAAATGTAATTTTTGGCAATGGGATGACAATTATGCAGGGGAAATAATGACTTAAAGGGGTCACGAGGGAAAATTCTGGGATCCTGACAGTATACAGTTACTTGATCTGAGTCCAAGTTATGTGGCTACATTTGGATTCTGAAAACTCATCAAACAGTACACCTATGATACGCACAATTTTTCCTGCAGGTATTATTACCTTTCAATAAGAGTACAAAAACAATATAGGAAAATGGCTATAGCATCACTGAGACAAGTGGATGAACCCCCAAAAACTAATCAAAGGATTCAATATTCATTTGGACAAAAAAGTACTGGTATGTTTCTTTTTAAAAAGGCACCTCTCAGGATGCCTGGGTGGCTCAGTTGGTTTCAGTCCAGGTCATGATCCTGGGGTCTTGGGATCAAGCCCCATATTGGGCTCCTTGCTCAGCAGGGGGCCTGCATCTCCCTCTGTCTGCCACTCCCCCTGCTTGTGACCTCTCTCTCTGACAAGTAAATAAAATCTTTAAAAAAAAAACCAAAGTCACCTCTATTTTACTTCAAATACTTAAATCAATAATAGTTCTAATACTACTACCACACAGTACAACCGAGAAGTTAAACCTATTTTAAAATTAAGAAGTGGTAAGGGCATCTGGGTGGCTCAGTTAAGCAGTTAAGCATCTGCCTTTGGCTCAAGTCATGATTCCAGGGTCCTGGTCTCTGGTCCACAGAAGTCTGCTTCTCTCTCACCCTCTGCCTACTGCTCTGCCTACTTGTGCTCTGTCAAATAAATAAATAAAATCGTTAAAAGAAATTAAGTGGTGGGAGAATGGGGAATTGGAGGAAGGTGCTCAAAGGTACACACTTCCAGTTACAAGATAAGTAAACACCAGGGCTATGATGTACGACACAATGAGCACAGCTAACACTGCTGTGGGATAGAGAGCAAAGTTGTTAAGGGGAATACCTAACAGTTCTCATCACAAGAATTTCTTTTTTTTTTTTTTCCTTTTTATTGCATCTATCTGAGGTGGTGGATATTAACTAAACCCACTGTGGAAATCATTTCATAATATACGTAAATCAAGCCACTATTCTATATGCCTTAGGTTTATATAGGGATATATATTATTTCTCAATAAAACAAGGAAAAATGTTAACAAAAAATATATTTCATATTATTACTTTTCCTTAAAGTATTCTTGCTAAGAAAACAAGTCAAAAGACAAAAAGTTGGGGGAATCAGCTATTTAAAACCCTACTATGAAAAGGCATATTTAGGATTAATTTACAATGATCTCAAAACATTCCCTTAGATTTTTTTTTTTTAAAGATTTTATTTATTTATTTGAGAGAGAATGAGTGAGAGAGAACATGAGAGAGGAGAAGGTCAGAGGGAGAAGCAGACTCCCCAAGAAGTTGGGAGCCCGATGCGGGACTCGATCCCGGAAGTCCGGGATCATGACCTGAGCCGAAGGCAGTCGCTCAACCAACTGAGCCACCCAGGCGCCCCCATTCCCTTAGATTTTAAACCGTCTTTTGAACTACCTAGACATAAACAATTTTTCACACATTTATAATTAATTTCATGAATAATTTTGCCAGAATTCCTTATGTAAAAAGTGTATTTACCAATAGCATGTTACTTAAAAACTTCAAATTTTTCCTTCTAGCATTTAAAGCAATATTTATAATCCCCTGATATCAACCTTCTATAGATAAAGGATAATAATATATATAAAAGATACCCTATTTTAATTAACAGTATTAGAGCCAAGACATATCCTGCAGTCATAAATAAATCCTATTTTATACACATAACCAACTTATGAAAACATTTTTCTTATTGGATTTGCTTATACAAAAAGAACTAAGGTAGGATTACAAGGAAAAAACATGTACAGAAAAAAACTTGTGATGCTGCTAACAAAGAAATATAAACAAAATAGCTTGGCAAGACAAGTTTATAATAACATTCATGCTGCTGAGGTTATGATAGTGGAAGAAATTTGAGGACAAACTTTTGGACAGAAAAGTGATTTTATGTGTCAAACACTGTAATAGTCATGTTCCTCAAACTAGCAAATCAACTCTTGTAAATTTATCATAAGAAAGTAATTAGGAGGGGTGCCTGGGTGGCTCAGTGGGTTAAAGCCTCTGCCTTTGGCTCAGGTCGTGATCTCAGGGTCCTGGGATCGAGCCCCACATCGGGCTCTCTGCTCAGCGGTGAGCCTGCTTCCCCCTCCCTCTCTCTTTCTGTCTACTTGTAATCTCTGTCTGTCAAATAAATAAATAAAATCTTTAAAAAAAAAAAAAAAGAAAGTAATTAGGAGCACCTGGGTAGCTCAGTCATTAAGCATCTAACTTCCGCTCCCACTTGGGTCATGATCACCGGCCCTGGGATGGAGCCCCACATCAGGCTCCCTACTGGTGGGGGTGGGGGGCGGGACAGGAAGCCTGCTCTTCCTCTCCTACTCCCCCTGCTTGTATTCCCTCTCTCACTGTGTCTCTGTCAAATAAGTAAATAAAATCTTTAAAAAAAAAGAAAGTAATTAAACAGGGGTACCTGGGTGGCTCAGTTATGTGTCTGCCTTCAGTTCAGGTCATAATCCCAGGGTCCTACTCAGTGGGGAGCCTATTTCTCCCTCTACTTCTGTCCCTCCCCCCACCTCTTGCTCTCTTGAGCATGCTCTCAAATAAATAAAGTCTTAAAAGAAAAATTAAACAAAGGCAAAAGAAACATTAAAACATATAAAGTGCCTGCTAATTTACATTAACAAAGAAAATTGGACCTATGTGTTCTACAATGAGAAAATGGCTAAGTTAATTGCAGTATTATTATAATATAATCACAATGGCTATGTAGAGATAAGGAAAAAGTTTTAAATTCTAATATTAAGTAAAAAGAACACATATAATTACATGTATACCATGATTCCAAAGCTTTACAAATAGACATATGATCCAACACTAGTAGAGATAAATCAAAGTGTCTGAACTGATGAGATTATGGCTGACTTATTTTTAATTCTAACATCCAAAATTTTCTTCTATTTTAAAAATAACACTATTAATGATATTCCTTTTTTTCTCTTTTTTTTAAACTAATGATATTTCAATTGGGGAAGTCTTTATTTAGCATTCTCTGGTAACTCCATTTGCAGACAGTATCATCTTACCTTTCTTTCGCAAGCACAGCAAGTCCCTGTAATAAAATAGGCACAACTGTCTGATCCAGGTAGGCACGAGTTGGCAAAGACTGGAGATCCACTTTCTGTTTTGATGACTTTTCTGCATTAATCTTCTCATTGTCTACTATCCTCTAGTGGATTCAAAAAACATGCATGTATATTACAAATAACTAGATTATTCTGAGTGCTAAACAAAAATTAAGGGACATATGACACTAATAAAAAAGGCAAATCAATGACTAGAAAGCTGATACTGAACAGCAAATCTCAAATAAAATCAGGCCCGTTTCTAAATTCCATTTAAACTTTTCCTCTCTGAAGGCAACACAGTATCTCATTCTTTTATTTACTTATTTTAATTAAGTAGGCTCCATACCCAATGTGGGGCTTGAACTCAGGAGCCTAAGATCAAGCACTGCACATGCTATGGACTGAGTAAGCCACACATTCCTGTATCTCCAGATCCTACTCCTTCTCCCTTTCCTTCTGCCTGTTTAGGAGTAAATACAAGTGCTTTTTTTTTTTTTTTTTCCATAAGAATACCTTCTTACACTGTGCTTCAAAAAATCGGGACAGGACACTAAGTAGCACTGAATCACTGAGAAAGCTAGACCTGTTTCAATTCTTTCATTACAGACAGTATCAAGGACAAAGACTCACTTTGGCATTGATAGATCTGTAACACTTCTGTAACATTTGCTAAACTCTTAACCCAGAGAGCAGGCAGAGCTTTCCAATGGCAATAGAATATACGTAAAATTTCTTACCACCATTTTGTATTCAGTTTTCATTTTTATGGTTATCCTCTATCAAAATAAGAATGTTTTTCCATTTGTTTCTTTTTTAAAGAAATGCCTTCGTGATTTTTTTTTAAGGATTTTATTTATTTATTTGACAGATAGAGACCACCAGTAGGCAGAGACGCAGGCAGAGAGAGAGGGTAAAGCAGGCTCCCTGCTGAGAAGAAACCCCAATGCTGGGCTCAATCCCAGGTCCCGAGATCATGACTGAGCCAAAGACAGAGCTTTAACCCACTGAGCCACCCAGACACCCCAAATAAAATCTTTTTTAAAAATAAATAGAATAAATAAAAGTGAATAGAATCAAGAAAAATATTAAGTAAATGGTAGCCAAAAAATAGGGGAAATTACTAATCTGGAAAAGATCATTAATGTGATATTTAAATGATGTTTAAGAAACAACTTATAATTTCTACTCCTAAAGAATCCCCAAATTTTAGGTCTTTGACATAGATTCATCTGACATCCAGAACATCAAAAATTGCTTTATTGAAAAACTTCACATTCTTTTACAAATTGACCATTTTAGAAACTTAGAAATAAGAGCCTATCTAAAAGGCAAAACATTGGGGCACCTGGGTGGCTCAGTGGATTAAAGCTTCTGCCTTCAGCTCAGGTCATGATCCCAGGGTCCTGGGATTGAGCCCTGCATCAGGCTCTCTGCTCCGCAGGGAGCCTGCTTCCCCCTCTCTCTCTGCCTGCCTCTCTGCCTACTTGTGATTTCTGTCTGTCAAATAAATAAATAAAATCTTCAAAAAATAATAAATAAAAGGCAAAACATTATTAAGAACATTTTCATTTAAATGAACTTCTGGGGGCACCTGAGAAGCTCAGTCAGCTAAACGTCTGCCTTCGACTCAGGTCATGGTCCTAGGGTCCTGGGATGGAGCCTCACATCAGACTCCCACCCTCAGCAGGAAGCCTACTTCTCCCTCTCTCTCTGACCCTCCCCCAGCTTGTGCTCACTCTCTCTTAAATGAATAAATTTTAAAAAATAAAATAAAATAAATGAACTTTTGGGGCACCTGGCTCAGTTGGTAGAGCATGCAATCTTGATCTCAGGGTGTGGGCTCGAGCTCCATACTGGGTATAGAGATTACTTAACAATAAAATCATTTGAAAAAAACTGAACTTTAACTTCAATCATACTCAAACTGGATATAAATGAGTCAACAACAACAAAAAAGAAAACATTTTCTAGACTTAGTTTTTTAGACAATTTTATTTTGTAAAAAGTGGTAAAAAACAAAAAAAACCAACTTTAATCATATACCCAAAATATATATATAGACCATGGTTTCCAAAGATAGTTCCCAAAACTATGTCTACCAACTATTCTAATTTTGCTCATTTTCCATCTTTTTTGAGATTTATAATGTTTGAGACAATAATGTTCTATACCTAACTAATGGTAAAACAGTTATTTATTTGCTCATGGATTAAGAAATTTATTGTTCGGGGCGCCTGGGTGGCTCAGTGGGTTAGGCCGCTGCCTTCGGCTCAGGTCATGATCCCAGGTCCTGGGTTCAAGCCCCACATCGGGCTTTTGCTCAGCAGGGAGCCTGCTTCCTCCTCTCTCTCTGCCTGCCTCTCTGCCTACTTGTGATTTCTCTCTGTCAAATAAATAAATAAAATCTTTAAAAAAAAAAAAGAAATTTATTGTTCCTTGGTAAATCTTAACAGATAATACTCATATACAACAAAAACTAACCATTTACATGGCATTCCAATGCCTTCAATAAGAAACAGCAACACCTGAACAATTCCTATAGATTTTATAATAAACCTCTTGACCAAATCCTCTCATTTATTTATTCAAATATTTAATATCTACCATGTGCCAACTGCCATGATTAATTTTAGTTGAGCCCAAATCCTGAATTAATCTAAAAAAATATTTATCCAAATTACCACACCCCCCCCAAAAGGTAAAAGGTGTTAACAGTATACAGCAATAATCACAAAAATGGGGAAAAAATAAGGGGAGCCCTAGGATTGTCCCAGCTTACTGCTTCCTGCCTCAAAAACTTATAGGATGCTTCCTGCCTAGAAAACTGATAGGATGCAAAGAAAACTTATAGAACCAAAGCAGAGCCCAGAAGTCTCCCTGAGCTGAGAAGCCAGACTTGAAACTTCAGGGAGATCAAGACAACTAGAACTTTTAGGACAAAGTATTGCAAAGTGCATGGAGAGGAGAGAGATGTGCAGAAAGAGACTAAAGAGATTGCCTAGCAGTCTTCAAGTGAATACTTATCAGGGTATGCATAACAGTAAACTCCGCAAGGCCAAGGGAAAAAACACCTAGAATGAGCGGGAGACATAATCCCTACAGCTCATCCAAGGCCAGGAATAGTTCATGTTCCTGTGACCCAAAACTGGAAAACTAATACATTGAAACACTGAGGGAAATGAAAGAGGAGGATATTAGGCCTAAATTAAAGGGTGGTCTTGTTCTACCTAACAAAGCTTAAAGCAAACCTCAAAAGAATCAAACTGTTCCTCAGTAACTTAAGTGTGTCCTAGGACAAAGCTCAAGAATGTCTGAAAGAGGGTGCCTGGGTGGCTCAGCCAGGTGAGCAACTTGCCTTACAGCTCAGGTCATGATCCTGGACTCCCAGGATCGTGTCCCATGTCAGGCTCCCTGTTGTGTGGAAAGTGTGCTTCTCCCTGGGACCCTCCCCATTCTCCTGCTCTCACTTTGTCTCTCAAAATAAAAAACAAAAACAAACAAAAACAAATAAAAAAAAACTTAAAAAAAAAAAAGTTTGAAGGATTACAAAAATAAAAATAACCAGTACCCAACAAGGTAAAATGCACAATGCCCAGCCTCCAATAAGAAATCACCATACAGGCAAAGAAGCAGGATATATTACCCATAATGAGGGAAAAATTCAACCCACAGAAATAGACCCAGAAATGATACTGATAGAACAGGCAGTGCTATTAACCAGTTATTATAACATCTTCCACACCTTCAAGAAGGGAGAGGAAAACATAAGTAAATCAAGCTTACAGAGTACTTTTGAAGAAATAATGGCTGAAATTTTTCCAAATTTCATGAAAACTCTAAAGCCACAGATCATGGGGCGCCTGGGTGGCTCAGTGGGTTAGGGCCTCTGCCTTCGGCTCAGGTCATGATCTCAGAGTACTGGGATCGAGCCCCGTATCGGGCTCTCTGCTCGGCAGGGAGCCTGCTTCCTCCTCTCTCTCTGCCTGCCTCTCTGCCTACTTGTGATTTCTGTCTGTCAAACAAATAAATAAAATATTTTAAATAAATAAATAAATAAATAAAGCCACAGATCCAAGAAACTCGCCGAATCCTAAGCACAATAAGCATATTTTTATTTAAAAACTACACAAAGACATATCATAATCGAATCATTTAAAACCCATAATAAAATCATAAAAGCACCAAAAGAATACACTTTTAAGTATGCAAGAGCAAAGAAAGGAGTGATGGCAGATAATCTGTCACAAACAATGTCAGCCGAAATGAAACGACAGTGGAGCAGAGCAAATCTATACCTAGCAAAAATATCTCAGCAATAAAGACCAAAAAAAAAAAGGACAAAATAATGATTTTTCAGACATTCAGAAGTTTGAAGAATTCCTTACCAGCAGACCAGCAGACCTACACTACAAGAAATGTTAAAAGCAGCCCTTAAGGCAGAAGGAAATCTGGATCTACACAAAAGAATGAAGAGTCAAGGAGCACTTGGGTAGCTCAGTCTCTTTGGCTGAGGTCATGATCTTAGGTTCCCAAGATCGAGCCCCACATTCAGCTCCCTCTCAGCAGAGAGCCTCCTTCTCCCTCTCCCTCCCCCTGCTTGAGCAAATAAATAAATAAAATCTTAATATAAATAAATAAATAAATAAAATCTTAATTAAAAAAAAAAAGGAAGAGGGGCGCCTGGGTGGCTCAGTAGGTTAACCCTCTGCCTTCAGCTTGGGTCATGATATCAGGGTCCTAGAATCGAGCCCCGCATCAGGCTCCCCTCAGCTCCCTCAGATGGGAGCCTGCTTCCTCCTCTCTCTCTGCCTGCCTCTCTGCCTACTTGTGATCTCGCAGAGTCAAGATGGCAAATATGGGAAATGGTACATATGTGGGTAGCTGCGAAATATTCCTTTCTCTTACTGTTTAAATCTCTTTTAAGATAGTTAACTTTTTATTTTTCTTTAAAAGGTTAATTACAGGATTTATAACATAAATGGAAGTAAAATATGTAACAGCAGTACAAAGGCCAGTTGAGAGAAAAATGGGAGAATACTGTTGTAAGGTTTTGGTTTGTTCTTTTTTTTTTTTTTTTTTAAAGATTTATTTATTTAAGAGAGAGAGAGAACAAGCAGGAGGAAGGGCAGAGAAAGAGAATCTTTCAAGCTCCTGCTGAGCTAGGAGGCTGACTGGGGGCTGGATCCCCCAACTCAAGAAATCATGACTTAAGCTGAAACCAAGAGTCCAACACTCAACCGACTGGGCCACCCAGGCACCCTTTTTCTAAGGTTTTTGTACTATACACAAAATGAAATAATACCACTTGAAGGTAAATTGTGAAGTTAGGCTTGCATGCTATAAACCGTAAAGCAAGCACCTAAAAAGAAATTATAACATATAAGCCAATAAAGGAAATAAAACAGATTAAGAGAAAAAGTAGCAGCAGCTACAGACTAGCGGTTTCCAACTTTCAAATACCACAACAAATTAAAGATTACACAATGAACAAAGGGACTAACACAGGAATGTTTACTCTATTTTGCCAAGTAAAAACTTACAAATAAACTCTTATTTTACTACCATTAATTCATAAAGAATGGGCACTTTAAAATTACAGAAGCAGAAGACTGATCACCAAACAATGTATCATTATCAAACACTCCCTTGCTCTCACCTTTTTTCTCACTTTACCAGGGAAATTGGTCTGAGGACCTGAGAGAAAGACTCTCAGAATCACTGCTCTAATGTATCATGACTCTGCCTTCATATACAAGCACCATCAAGAAAAGACTGCTGATGGGGCGCCTGGATGGCTCAGTTGTTAAGCATCTGCCTTCAGCTCAGGTCATGATCCCAGGGTCCTGGGATGGAGCCCCAAGTCAGGCTCCCCGCTGGGTGGGAAGCCTGCTTCTCCTTCTCCCCCTCCCCCTGCTTGTGTTCCCCCTCACTCTCTGTCAAATAAATAAAATCTTTAAAAAATAAAAAATAATAAAAAGTTTTTAAAAAAAGACTACTGATGTGTATAAAGAAGTTTCTTAAATGAACAGAACACAAAGTGGTGTAGAGGATCTTCACCAGGTTCAATTAAAGATTACATTATGAAAAGAAGTTCTCTTCTTAATACTGATATCAAATGCAGAAACATTCCTAGCAATTTCCTAAGGCACAGAGTGGTCATTCCACATGCCAGGGAACTCAAGATCATCAACACAATTTAACTGTACCTCGAAAATGTCAACCTCCCTGGGTTTAACACACAGCCCTCCACTTACTTCGTGGTGACCTTACACAAGTTACTCAACTTCTCTGAGCTTTACAGGACTGAAAATACATAAAAATTACTTAGCAGTGTGCCTGGCACACAGTAAAAGTAAAGAAATGTTAGCAGCTGTTACTATTATTACTCTGCTTGGTAATACTCCTGCCCACATTTACCCAAACTTAATCACTGGCAATGTCTTCTCCCCTGACCCCCCAGTAAAACACACATATCCCCTGGAAACCTATTTTCCTAACCAATTCCACCCAGCTTTGGCTAATTCACTTGTCCTAGCATTTATTCATTCATTTACAAACAACTTCTACTTTTAAACAACAACCTCCTGGTACGTATATGAAAAAGCTCTAAGAAAGTATACCTCCTTTTTATGTTTTTCACATGAATTCTTTGAGTTCAGACTTAACTACGTAAGGCAAAAACAATGTCTATTACGTGTGTTATACCTTCCAATGGTATCTACTACTGAACGCAAAGAAATCAAGATTTATTAAATGTTGACTCCACCAGCACACTATTCTACTACAAAGACAACGGGTGCAATTTTAATGTGCAGTTTTTCCAAAGCATATTCCAACAGCTTCATTAATACCCACCATGGAAAACGATTGTGCCATTAGTAATGCATGTTCGTTTCTTTATATCATTTTCAAAAGTTCAACCTCTTGACTCAAAACTAATTTGAACGTCCGTTTACCACGAAGTATTAGTACCGCTAATAAAACAGGCTACCCATAATTTGATACTATTTAGTTCATGCTGATAAAGTTTTCCCTTGTGCAAAGCAACCTAGTAAAAATGGATCCCAAGTTTTCTCCAGCTCATAAGAGACATTCAGATACGGCATAAGACCCGGGCGAATTACCTCGACATTGTCTGTGAGACCGTACTCAGAGTGAGGGTTTTCTGCAA